>NC_081773.1:14337335-14394835 GCF_963082965.1 Carassius carassius | reverse complement strand
TTGCACATGCGCAGTCCTTTCAGGTTCGTGGTTCAATCCGTTCGTGTGTTTACATGCACGCTCAATCGTATTACAAGAGGAATAAACCACCCCCTTCAATCTGATCGAAATTTAATTCGGATCGAGCTCAGTCGGATCGATTAAGGTGTTTTTATGAAAGTTTTTCAGTCCGATTGAGCCATCAATCTGATTACAAATGGATTATTTGGACTAGTTGGATATTATCGATTATAAAGATGTTTTCTGTAAACTGAAATACTCTGGGAGCACCAGTGACAACCAGGAACAGACTGGGTGACAATCGTGAAGAGTGTGGTGACATCTGGAGAGACAGATGACGGCCGGAGAGACGGCAACCCGGGATAGAGAGGGTTGGCAGCCCAAACCACTTCTTCCGTAAGGAAGAACCCAACAGCAAGCTACAAAACCCCCAAAAGAAAGATACCCCCAGGGGTGCCCGAGAGGGGGGGAGGATGAGTACCCCAACAGGACGGACTCAAGGACAACGACACAGAATAAAGGAATAATGACATCGTCAATACAGTGCATCTGCAGTAGGATCTGCAAGAACGAGAGGGGTTTAAAAATCCATCAAGGCAGAATGAGATGCTTGACAGCGGCAACGACGACACAACGCACAGAAGTGACTTCTGATAAGACGCAGGAGGAGCCAGGCCCGGAGGCAACCCACAGTGCCCAGAGCCTCCTAGTGTCGCCAATACCTGCTGCTAGCAGCTCACCTGCCACTATAACCCAAGAGACAGTATCTCCCGACAATGCACATGGCCTCCAAAGCCAGCAAACTGCAGCCACAACAACTGGCTGTGCCCCTGCGGTCCAACCAAAGATCCAGTGGCCCAAATCCCACAAGAGAGTTGAGTGGCAACAATTTGATGAAGATGTAAGCCAGGTCCTGGAAGGGACAGCCAAGGGTGACGTGGACCACCGATTGAGAATGATGACCACCCTCATAGTGAATATCGCAGCTGAGCGATATGGAACTGAGGCACCCAAGCCAGCTCCATCTGCATATGCTCCAAGCCACAGAGTAAAGAAAATTCAGCGCCTTAGGGACGAACTCAGGCTGCTGAAGAGGCAATATAAATCAGCGGGGGAAGTCGAGAGAGCCGGTCTAGCGGACCTGAGAGCAATCCTAAGGAAGCAACTCTTGACCTTACGAAGGGCAGAGTTCCACAGAAGGAGGTGGAAGGAGAGAGCCAGGAAGAGGGCAGCATTCTTGGCCAACCCATTTAAGCTGACCAAGCAGCTCCTTGGCCAAAAGAGGGCTGGCCGCCTCACCTGCTCCAAGGACGCCATAAACGACCACCTCAAGGCCACCTATAGTGACTCCATCAGAGAACAAATGCTGGGTCCATGTAATGCGCTGATAACACCACCAGAGCCATCATCAGACTTCGACCTGAAGGAGCCCCGCCTGAGGGAAGTGGAGGAAGTGGTGAGGAGAGCAAGATCAAGCTCAGCACCAGGCCCAAGTGGAGTGCCCTATAAGGTGTAAAAGAACTGCCCGAAGCTATTACATTTACATTACATTTACATTTAATCATTTAGCAGACGCTTTTATCCAAAGCGACTTACAAATGAGAACAATAGAAGCAGTCAGGTCAACAAGAGAACAACAACAGTATACAAGTGCCATGACAAGTCTCAGTTAGTCTAGTATAGAACGCATAGGTAGGTTTTTTTTTTTTTTTTTTTTTTTTTTAATTAAAAGACAAGAAAAGGAAAAGTGCTAGTGTTAGTTGGTTAAGTGCAGGCGAAAAAGATGAGTCTTTAGCTGTTTCTTGAAAATGAGTAAAGACTCAGCTGTACGAATTGAGATTGGGAGGTCATTCCACCAGCTGGGGACAGTCCAGGAAAAGGTCCTTGAGAGTGATTTTGAACTTCTTTGGGATGGTACCACAAGGCGTCGATCACTTGCAGAGCGCAAACTTCTGGAGGGCACATAAGATTTAACCAATGAGTTTAGGTAAGTTGGTGCCGTGCCAGTGGTCGTCTTGTAGGCTAGCATCAGTACCTTGAATTTGATGCGAGCAGCTACTGGTAGCCAGTGTAACCTGATGAGGAGCGGAGTAACGTGAGCTTTCTTTGGCTCATTGAAGACAACCCTCGCTGCTGCATTCTGGATCAATTGCAGAGGCTTGACAGTACATGCAGGAAGGCCCGCCAGGAGAGCATTACAATAGTCCAGTCTGGAGAGAACAAGAGCTTGGACAAGAAGTTGGGTTGCTTGCTCTGACAGGAAGGGTCTAATCTTCCTAATGTTGTATAAGGCAAACCTGCAGGACCGGGTAGTTGTAGCAATGTGGTCTGTGAAGCTTAACTGATGATCCATCACAACTCCTAGGTTTCTAGCTGTCCTCGAAGGAGTAATGGTTGATGAGCCCAGCTGTATAGAGAAGTTGTGATGAAGCAATGGGTTAGCTGGAATCACCAGGAGTTCTGTCTTTGTAAGGTTAAGCTGAAGGTGATGGTCATTCATCCAGCTAGAGATGTCACTCAGACAGGCTGAAATGCGAGCAGCTACCGTCGGGTCATCTGGTTGGAATGAGAGGTAGAGTTGGGTGTCATCAGCGTAGCAGTGATAAGAAAAGCCATGCTTCTGAATGACAGATCCTAATGATGTCATGTAGATTGAGAAGAGAAGTGGTCCAAGTACTGAGCCTTGAGGAACCCCAGTAGCAAGGTGGTGTGACTTTGAAACATCACCCCTCCAAGACACACTGAAGGATCTGTCAGAGAGGTAGGACTTAACCCACAGGAGTGCTGTTCCAGAGATGCCCATCTTTCTGAGGGTGGACAGGAGAATCTGGTGATTAACAGTGTCAAAAGCAGCAGAAAGGTCCAGTAAGATGAGTACCGAGGATTTTGAAGATGAGTATTACATCGGCTTTGGAGGGCCCTGAAGGTGATCTGGAGGAGAGGGAAGATTGTCCAGCCATGGAGGTATGCAGAGGGAGTGTGCATACCAAAAGAGGAGAAGTCTGAGAACATCGACCAGTTCCGGGCCATCTCCTTGCTCAGTGTGGAGAGTAAAATCTTCTTCAGTATCGTGGCCAAGAGGCTCTCCAAATTCCTGTTGAGCAATAAGTACATCGACACGTCTGTGCAAAAGGGAGGAATACCAGGAGTTCCAGGGTGTCTGGAATACACGGGCGTGGTAACCCAGCTCATCAGAGAAGCAAGAGAAAGCAGAGGGGATCTGGCTGTACTGTGGCTGGACCTCACCAATGCATATGGCTCAATACCCCACAAGCTGGTGGAGGTCGCACTGGAGAAACACCATGTACCGCAGAAGGTGAAAGATCTCATCCTGGACTATTACAGCAAGTTTAGCTTGAGAGTCTCAACTGGCCAGCTAACATCTGACTGGCACTAGCTGGAGGTGGGGATAATCACTGGCTGTACCATCTCAGTGACCCTCTTTTCGTTGGCCATGAATATGCTGGTCAAGGCAGCTGAAACAGAGTGCAGAGGCCCCCTCAGCAAGGCTGGAGTAAGGCAACCTCCCATAAGAGCATTCATGGACGACCTCACAGTGACAACAACGGCAGTACCAGGTGCAAGGTGGATCCTCCAGGGGTTGGAGAGACTCATGTCATGGGCACGCATGAGCTTCAAACCTGCAAAGTCCAGGTCTCTGGTCCTAAAGAAGGGGAAGGTTACAGACAGATTCCGTTTCAGGCTGGGAGAACACCAGATCCCGTCAGTCACTGAGAGACCAGTGAAGAGCCTTGGATAAGGTCTTCAACTGCAGCCTGAACGACAGAGACTCCATCAAGGCAACCGGTGCTGAACTGGAGGGATGGTTGAGAACAGTGGATAAGTCTGGGCTCCCTGGAAGATTCAAGGCCTGGGTATACCAGCATGGAATCCTCCCAAGAATCCTCTGGCCTCTGCTTATCTATGAGGTCCCCATGACAGTGGTGGAAGGTTTTGAGCAAAAGGTGAGCAGCTATCTGCGTAGATGGCTGGGCTTGCCGCGTAGCCTTAGTAACATTGGGCTATATGGGAACACCAACAAGCTCAGGCTCCCTTTTAGCTCAGTCAGGGAGGAGTTCATCGTTGCACAGACAAGGGAACACATGCAGTACTCTGGATCCAGAGATGCCAAAGTGTCCGGTGCAGGCATTGTTGTGAGGACAGGGAGGAAGTGGAGGGCAGCCGAGGCAGTCCAGCAGGCAGAGACGCGGCTGAAGCACAAGGCCATCCTTGGAACAGTGGCGCAAGGCAGAACCGGACTTGGGAGTCTAAAAGCGACCCGATATGACTCTGCCAGCGGAAAGGAGAGGCAGAGGCTGGTACAGGAGGAGGTGCGAGCTTCAGTCGTGGAAGAGCAAACCAGCAGAGCAGTGGTCATGCGGCAGCAAGGCGCGTGGATGAAGTGGGAGCAGGCGATGGAGCGGAGAGTCACCTGGAAGGAAATCTGGAAGTGGAACCCCCAGAGAATTAAGTTCTTGATTCAGGGGGTCTATGATGTCCTCCCAAGTCCATCCAACCTGTGCACATGGGGCAAAATAGAAACACCTGCATGCCCTCTTTGTTCCAAGACAGGGACATTAGAACACATCCTGAGCAGCTGCTCCAAGGCGCTGGGTGAGGGTCGGTATCGATGGAGGCACGACCAGGTCCTCAAATCCATTGCTGAGGCAATCAGTAAGGGGACTAAGGACAGCCGATACACCCAAGCTACAGCCAAGGCCATTCACTTCATCAAGGAAGGACAAAAGCCAGAAAGAACATTTAAAAACTGCTCTGTAGGTTTGCTCTCTACAGCCCGAGACTGGGTGATGACAGTTGACCTTGAAAGGCAACTGAGAATTCCAACACACATCACCCAGTCCAAATTGAGACCTGACATCATCTTGGTCTCTGAGGCCACAAAACATCTAATCTTGTTAGAGCTGACAGTGCCCTGGGAGGAGAGGATGGAGGAAGCTCAAGAGAGAAAGAGGGATAAATATCAAGAACTGGTGGAGGATTGTCAGAGGAACGGATGGAGGACCAGGTGTATGCCAGTAGAGGTGGGCAGTAGGGGATTTGCCAGTTACTCTCTGAGCAAGGCCTACGGTACGCTGGACATTACAGGTGCTAGCCGAAGAAGAGCCATAGCTAACAATGTGGAGGCAGCAGAAAAAGCATCCAGATGGCTCTGGTTAAAGAGGGGAGAGCAGTGGGGGCAGTAGAATGCCACTTGGACACAGGCCGGGGTCTGATCAGCCTCGGTCGGGTCGCCTGGACGAGGGTGTCTGTTGTAAGACCCGAAACACCCAGTGACTCCTGGAAACAACACTGATGATGTGTCCAAGGTTGTGCATCAAAAGATGTTTTCTGTAAACTGGGTGCATGTAAACGTAGCCACTGTTTAATTCACCAGTTGGGTCACACTTTATTTTAAAGGTCCCGTTTTTTGTGCTTTTTTGAAGCTTTGATTGAGTTTACAGTGTGCAATATAACATGTGTTCGTGTTTCTCGTGTAAAAAAACACAGTATTTTTCTTATCTGTATACCGCTGTTTTCACTGTCATAAAAACGGGCTGATGACTTCCTTGTTCTATAAAGTCCCTCCTTCAGAAATACGTAACGAGTTCTGATTGTGCCAGCGGTTCCTGTGTTGTGATTCGACACCAGCTTAGCGCACACTGCCCTCCTGGAAACGCGATTGAGCTAATTTTGAGAAGCAAATGGGCAGGATTTGTTTTGAAAACTGCTGGAGATGTACTTATAATCACTGACGAGATGCGCATGAAAATCGCATTCAATTTTTTTGCACAGCCCTAACATCTATTTAACAAAGCTAAACAGCGTTGCCCTTTGTGTAATAAGTTACAGAAACTGTTAAACGCACCAACTTAAATAATAAAATACACTTACCGGTTGTGGTCCATAAACAACGCCTTCTCCAGACAAAGAGGGAACTGCTCCATTTTTCAAGAATAATCTTTGTGCGAATCCGGCATTAAACTGATTGAGATTGAGAAAGCTGTCCTCAGCAAAATGTGCTGCACATAGTTTAACATGTGGATTAAAATTTTCTGGAACCGAGTTAAACATAAATTGTTACCATTGATCTCTAAGAAAAGTGTCTCTGGGAAGGCCAAACAAAGGTGATTGGACTCCGAGATGAAAATAACAGCGTTTCGACGACATGGCGACAAACACAAACGCAGCTCTTCCTCTTCTCCGTCGGAGCGCAACAAGGCCACACCCCCTTTTTATGTTTTGATGTGGGCGGAGGTTAGTCAAAAAACTGTTTTAGTGACGTCATTACTGCAGGAACTAGAGGGCTGTAGTCTAAACGGTTCGTTTTTTGTAGGTGAATTCTGTTAAATAAAATATCTCGCTTAGCATTGAACTTTGAGCTTTAGAATTTTACAGATAGTATTTGCAACAACATTACACACTAACTAAAGTTTAAAACATGGGATCACGAAGAACGGGACCTTTAAGGTCCAATTTTCGCTATTAATAAACCATTAACTATGACTTTTACTTTAATAAACTCCTAATCTGCTGCTTATACATAGTTAGTAAGTTGTTAAGTTTAGGTATTTGTTACACTGTAAAAAAATTAAATAATTTACGATAAAAAAAAAATGGCAGCTGTGGTTGCCGGAATTCTACCGTAAAAATATGGTAAGGTAATACCTGATATAATGTTAATATACTAACATATTGAAGTACTGAAATCTGTTTTGTACCTTTGTAATACACTGATAACCACCAAATGCAGGTGGTCATGAGAAAGTCACTTGATGAACCAAAGCCCATCACAAGCAGCTTTTAAATAATAACATACATAGAAGGTGCACAGTGTCATTCAAAAAAGCACTATACACCATCATTAAACTGAAATATGCAATAAACATTAATTTAACAACATTATATTTAACATACAAACCTAATAACAGATAAGAAGAAAAAAAGAAAGAAGAAGAAACAGTTATTTCACAGAAAAAAAAAATCAAATTGAAACAAAATTTTAAATGCAACGCAGAGAATTATGGGAACAGTTTACCATTTGACAGGTTTGTACTGTAGCATTTTGCATAAATGTACTGCACATCTTTGTTGAAAGCATAGCCTATAGATGAATGGTACTTTTTCCTTTTATTTCCAGACTTTTAAATCTGAACACAGTTTGAGACATTATTCAGATTCGTTGAACTCCTACAGAAGACACATCAGGAGACAAATCTCTAGTTGTTCTCATTAGTGTCTACGAGGAAATGATTAAGATAGTAATGATTTATTATTCCTGATGTTTCTTTCCTTCTGTAAAACTCTTCTTCTCTGCATTTCTCTTCAGGATTCTTCGTCATGCTCTCTACCTGCCCATCGAGGTCTGCAGTGGTCAGCCGAGAAACAAAGAGCACATGACTCTACCACTTGTTGGGAGGTGAAGGGGAGGGTGATGGGGACAGGAGATGCTAAGATGGGAAAGGTGATTGCATTGTGCTGTGGCACAGCTTGTACCAATTTCCTGAGTTAATGGGATATTTTTGCCTCGCTTCCCCCTCCATGTTTTCTTTCACTCATCTCATTGGGCACTAGCAAAAAATGTTACCACCCTAGCTAAGAAAGATGGACAGTCTGCGAAATCGATGAAAGGGCTCTCGATGTGTAAACAGTTGATTTGGAGGTACGTGATGGGAACCGTTGTCAGGTAGATGGAGGTTTATGATTAACTGGTATCTGTTACACACTTGAAATACAAAACCGTAGAAAAGCACAGTGTAAAGAAAACAAGGCCGGTATTTATTATATAAAAAAAAAGAAGAAGAAAAAATTCCAGGATGCATTAAGACAAGAGTGGGACATGTATTATTTTGAGATGGGAAGTATCAGACAAAAAGAATTAGAGTAGGAGAGAACATTATGTATCTGTTTGTGTTTGCGTAAACGCAGCAGACGCTGAGTCACCATGATGCTGGACAGTTATGTCCCTCTGTTGAACAGTTGTGTCCTTCTGTTCTGTCTCGCATGGTTTACTCTCAGGTTGCTATAGTGAGCGTCCATGAATCAGGAAGGCTGTCGTATATCACAAAGCACTCTTCAGCTAGCAGTCTTATCAGATAGTTCAGCTTGTTCCTTGCATATTTACTTTTCTTTAAGACTATTATAACCTAAAATATTTAGAAAAACCCTGTCTATTGATCCAAACATTAGTGATTGATTAAACATGATAGTATAGACAATATTTAGATATTTTATCTTAGTCATCCTAGAAATATGTGATTATGAGATTGTGATTATGCAAACTGCAGTCATTTTAGTTAGGGAAGCACACAATTTGGAGTTTGGCATGAAGGCAAAAGATTTCACAATGCAGATTTCACAGCATGTTTAAGCTGATGATGCAAATTTGCAGCATTTGCTGTGTTTAACATCAGAAAGCTGCTTGCTGTGAAATTTGGTTCTGTGTAATCAAGGCCTTATAAGCTCATATATACTACACTATTGACAGTAATAAAAATGACCTATTTTGTCCAGAAAGGAATTGCTGCTTAAATATAGCATTGCATACTCGTGACCACTATGCTGATTGGCACTATACGGATGCTGAACAAATATTATTTGACACATAAAGATATGTGTATGATTTATATGAAGCATGCGCCAAACTATATTTGCCTGAGATGCAACTTAAAAAAAAAAAAAAACAATCTGGATTCTAAGGGGTGCAAAAAAAAAATAATAATAATATTTAGAAAATCAACATTAAGGTTTACCAAATGGAGCCCTTAGCAATGCATACTACTAATCAAAAGTTTAGTTTTGATTTACACTGTGGCAAATATACAAAATATCAATATATTGAATATTACAAAATATGGAATATGATCTTTACTTAATGTCCTAGTCATTTAGAAAAATCGATTTTGACCCATACAGTGTATTGTTGCTATTGCTACCCATACTCATACTTTTTTTTTTTTTATTACAACGTTTGAATGGTTGTTAAAGCAAGGGCTAATCCTGCATTCATCTATGTCATAATGTACATATCAATTTTAATATTGGTAATTGCAAAAAAAAAAAAAAATTATCAGAAATTTTTACTCATTTTCAGCTTATGTATCTGTATTGATTTCCACTTGATGTTTCAACTACAGAAATAAACTGAGCTTAATTTTCTAAAGGTCATTTTACAGTCTCATTTAAGCTCTCAGTGTTCTTTGTTAGGACAACACTGTTAACAATGGCACCTAACAAATATACACAAACTCCATCATGAAAAGTTCAGGACAATCCATGAGTCACGTCCCATGTGTCCCTGTCTGTATTCTGCTCAGACTGACCTTCCTGTGTCTTTAGGCTGAGAAAAGAGAGGGATAGTAAAACTGAAAAGGAAGAAGGGATCGTAAGGATGGTATTAGTGAATGAGTGGCCTGACAAATGTGTCGACTGGCACGCTTGGGGCTCAATTAATCTCGTTGATGAGTCTGGGCTAATGGGAGGAAGACCTTAAAGAGGACGGATGACCCCACACCCACCTTCTTCCATGACACCAAGCCTTAGATTAATGTTCTGCAGCAGAACTATATTAACCACATTCTCACACATGTAGCTCCGATCAAAACGGAAAGATTGTTGTGGATCGACACAGTGTGCGCTCGACCAATTGACATGAGTATTAGCTCTGAAATCAGTTCAGATGCTGATGTTGTAGTGATGCCTGTGAATGTCAATGATGATAGCACATCTATCTGTCTGTCTATCTATCTATCTATCTATCTATCTATCTATCTATCTATCTATCTATCTATCTATCTATCTATCTATCTGTCTGTCTGTCTGTCTGTCTGTCTGTCTGTCTGTCTGTTTGTCGGTCGGTCGGTCGGTCTGTCTGTCTGTCTGTCTGTCTGTCTGTCTATCTATCTATCTATCTATCTATCTATCTATCTATCTATCTATCTACCTATCTATCTATCTATCTATCTATCTATCTATCTATCTATCTATCTATCTATCTATCTATCTATCTATCTATCTGTCTGTCTGTGTATTTATTTATTTTTATTTCTGTGTTTGCTTGCTAAAATATATATATATATATATATATAATGCCAGTATTGGTAAACTATATTGACATTTACATTACATTTAGTAATTTAGCAGACACTTTTATCCAGAGCCACATACAAATGAAGACAATGGAAGCAATCTAAAACAACAAAAAGAGCAATGATATATAAGTGCTATAACAAATCTCAGTTAGTTTAAACACAGTACTCGTAGCAAGGGATTTTAAATAATATAAAAAATAAAAACAAAACAGATAGAATAGAAAAAGAATAGAGCAAGCTAGTGTTAGAGGTCTTATACACACACACACACACACACACATACACATTTTTTGAAAAAAATTGATTTTTTTGCAAGGCCGTTCACATTTCCAATTAAAGAGTACTCAGAAGAGTACTCAGCAGTCATCGACGTCACTCGTTGTTTGCGGAAGTAGCTAACGTTAAACATGGATGCCAACAACAGTGTAGTCAACAGCGGAGCTCTTTTTGCAATATTAAAGTTATTTTCCCCAAAGGAGCCAGCACGATTACAATCTTCTCGTTTTAAGAAGAAAATTAAAAAGAACGAGGAGAGCAAAGTTTTTGGCCATGGCGTTTTGTGGAGCAGTGTTAGCAACGTCGGTACAGAGAAACGTGTGGGTGCAGAGTCACAGCCAGGAGTGGTGGGATACTGATGTGAGTGGCTTCACTAATACAGAATTCATCAGTTTGTCTTCTCGTTCCCGCCTACTTCAACGCAGAATTATGACGTTTGTAGCGTATCAATGATGTACGGGTCGGATACATGTGGCCTGGCCGTTCAGAAGGAGGTCGCATTTCAAAAGTTAGGATACGTAACGGATTCAGGACCACATACCCAAGCGGTCTGGGTCACATTTGAAAAGATCGGATCTGTGTCGTTCAGACTGTCATGAAAAGATCAGATACAGGTCGCATAGGGGCAAAAAAAAATCGGAATTGGGTCGTTTCAGCCTGCAGTGTGAACATAGCCTAAAAGTATGAAAAATAAACAACAACATACCATTAAGAGCCATGTGCTTCCACAGGTTCTGCATGATCCTCTTCAATAACATTCGCTGCGTCTCAGTCGGGCTTAATTTGATAAGCGATATTAACAATGCTATCATTCACAATACAACCAGAGCACATGCCGCTGAGGTGAGGGGCGGGACAATTAGACACGCACTATAGGGGGTTTAGCCAATCACAACACACTGGGCTAGCTAACCAATCAGAGCCAATTGCGTGTTCCTGAGGGAGGTGCTTCAAAGCAGGATATTATCTGCACATTTACAGGAGAAGGGACAGAGCGGTGAGGGTAAAGGTAAATTATGTGGAAAATAATGTTTTTATTTATTTATTTATTTTTAAACTAAGCCTTAACACATATTAGACTGTACCAAACAGAATCAAGCCTAGAAAAAAACAGTCAACCAACCTTTTAAAATCTGAGTCTGAGCAACAAACAAATTAAGAAAATCAACAACCACAACAATAATAATAATAATAAAACTTTCTTTTCTGACCACTTTATCCGTGTATATGGCAGCTGAGTTTCTCTCTCCATCTGTCTGGTTTGGTGCCTCCTGTCTGTTTCCCATGTCATTTGTCTTCCAATGCACTCCCCATCCAGACACCAGACAGCATCGAGCAGTGCCGCTCAGAGACCTCACTTCCATTCCTCACTCCAGAACAACGCAATAATGACGTTTCAGCAGTCCTAAAGAAACCTTCAGTGTCAGCGACTCTCCTACCTGGTGCATTATACTAGGCCTTTGATATCCTCTCACCTTCCTGTATGTGTGTGAGAGAGAGAGAGCGTGCGAGGTCAGGGACAAAAAGGAAATGTTGGTGCTCGATGTTGGGACTCCATTACAGAGGAAATGGATTCAGCAGGTCACAGAGGTCAGCTCAACCAATCGGACGTTCTGTCAAATAAAGCCCTGAGCAACATTTTCTGAAACTTTTCACCGTGCACCTTCACTGTGTGTCAAACCAAATGTCAAAGCAAGCAGAATGTCAGCCAGCCTATGAGCCCCAATGTGGTCAAGGAAGTAGGTGCTCCTTGTCCATGACATTTGCTGACACATTGAGAAAGGCCGAAGCTATACAAAAGCTTTAGTCCCAATGGCAAGAATGATCGTTTTAACACTAGCTCATGACTGTTGCTGCTATCTTTAAGATGAAGGTCACTGAAAACCTGTTTTTTCCATTCAGAAACTGACCTGACTCTGCAAACTTTCCTCCAAATGCCTGTGAGATGCGTTTTTGACCTCAGCTTCCAGGTTCAAAACCAAACAGAGTCTTCCAGTGGGCCTCTGATGTTAATGGTAGTTCTGCTCACACATTACCCATAATGCTAAGCTCTTTTTGCTCGCACGCAATTACCGCTGACATTTTTAATGTCACCTTGTCTGGAGGAAAATTGCTCCATTTATTCTTTAGTCCCATATAAAAGCATGAATTATTCCCTGCTGCATTTCTATGTTCATTTCCTGTTCATTTCTTCTCGCGCTTCTCACTCGCACACAATTTTTCCAGCTGTGATCTGCATTTGCTTGAGTCCAGGCATTCGGGGATGAAGTTCTCCCCTCTGGTTTTTAATCTAGCCCAACTTTCTCTACCTTAATTGGGCCAGGAAAACCCCATTGTCCTTGCTTTTGAATGCCTTTGGAATAAACGATTGTCCTGGATACCATTTCACCGCTGTCTAGAGAGTTTTAGAGAAGTTGGGCCGCAGCGTGACATCAGGGGTTTAAAAGTATACTCTTTTATCTTTTTAGTGCCAAGGTTGCAAAAATAGAACCATGCGAGGAACTTAACATGATAATTTGACAGTTTAACGATATAAAAGCAGAATGAACATGATTTATTGTAGGCTTCCAACAAAAAAAAAGTACAAGACTAGGTAAATGCACAGTGGCTATTATTTAATGTACATGTGTTACAAATTTTCTTTATAATTTTTTTAACGCCAACTTCCAGATCCAGCAAAAGATGCTTCATGAATGAACAGATGAATTTGTCTTGTTAAATTCAAGATAAAGCATTAATATTTAAATAACACAGACATTTCTTACAGGCCTTTGTGTGTGTGTGTGTGTGTGTGTGTGTGTGTGTGTGTGTGTGTGTGTGTGTGTGTGGTTTGCCTTTTGACTAGCTTATAGCAATGCTCACTTTTTAGTTTAGCTCTGATTGTTATGATGGTTAGCATAGCAGGGAAAACATGCTGAGTTTATAACCCTGATTCATTCTTTCATATTCATCTGATTGTACAAACACCTGCTTTCCTCTCAACTTCCTGGATGGAAAAAAAAAAAATAAATAAAAACAGCTGTCTCACAAAAAGCTAAAAATAAACAGCTAGTATTGTCAGTCTACAGTAATATCTGTGATTATATGTGACTTACCATCCATATGAACATTGTTATTCTTCAGGTTTACAAATGTTACATTAGAAAGGATAAGTGTGCACAGTTATGAAAATTCTGCCATTTCATTATTTATATTGCTTTGTTGACATGAAATAAGGACCACAAACGCTTTTATGGATTTTAATTATGATTATTATTTTTTTATTATTATTATTTTAATTAGCTTTGAATTGTCATTATCTGGGTTTTGCGTGCACTACAATTCAAATATTTCTTTATATATAAGTCTTTAGTCTTATTTAGTTTTGAGGACTAGTTGTTGTTCTCATCTTTATTCAGCTGAGTTCAGATGACACAGAATAATCAGTCACCTGTCACGTATATTGTCTGTTGATTAATCCTGTCTCTTTTATGAAATACTGGATGTACACATACACAACCATCAGAGAGCTGATTGGAAAACCCAATTAGGAAAGAATAATCCCAGTCCAGACAAATCAAATCTGAGTCTCACTTACAGCATTCTCAACCACAGCTGACAATCCTCATTTTCTCAACTTTCTGTTTTTTTTTTACTGTCTAGGCACCAAGCGATGAAAAACACAACAAATTAAAATAAATTAAAATCTTATTAAAACAAACAGACTCTGCTGCTGAAGCCCGGTTTAGCATTAGCCCTCAGCTCTGTTCAGATGTTGGATATGTTGGGTGCTGAGGTAACATCCAGCTCCCCTCTCCGTACATTGTCATTTGCCTGTCTGTCAGGAGCGAAATGATTGGTTATGCAAACCGTAATTCATCAGTGACAGCACACAGAGTGGTTACTTTATCTCTAACGGCGACCCTTCGGATGGAAAGGTGGAATCAATTCTGACAGCCGCACCTCATCTCGACGCCCGCTGATCTGCATAACACTAGACACGTAAATCAACCGCAGATGTGACAAGGGACTTAATTTGAGTGTGTATATGTGTGTACAGGCCATCATGCACCTAATGTTTTTTAGGGGACACCGTGGGTAGTTCTGGCTCATTTTGTGCCCAAGGCAAAAAAAAAAAAAAAAAAAAAAACTATTTAGTTGCATTGTAATAAGGTAAAGGTATGATTTTTATGTAGCCTAGTTAAAATTTTAACCAATAATATAATATAATATAATATAATATAATATAATATAATATAATATAATATAATATAATAATCTCTACTGTTGAAAAGTTTGAGGTTGGTAAAATTGTTCTTTGTCTCAAGATACATTTACAGTATTTGATCAAAATTATTATAATAATTTTAATTTGTTTTCTGTTTGTAAAATATTATAAAATGTAGTTTATTTCTTATATATATATATATATATATATATATATATATATATATATATATATATATATATGAGTTTAAAAATATATACTTTTGAATTTAAAATTGTTGTGATTGGCTAAACCCCTTAAATGTCCCGCCCCTCACCTCAGCGGCATGTGCTCCGGTTGTTTTGTGAATGATAGCATTGTACTCATACTTTTAGGCTACGTTCACACTGCAGGCTGAAACGACCCAATTCCGATTTTTTTTGCCCCTATGCGACCTGTATCTGATCTTTTCATGACAGTCTGAACGACACAGATCCGATCTTTTCAAATGTGACCCAGGCCACTTGGGTATGTGGTCCTGAATCCGATACGTATCCTAACTTTTGAAATGCGACCTCCTTCTGAACGGCCAGGCCACATGTATCCGACCCGTACATCATTGATACGCTACAAACGTCATACTTCTGCGTTGAAGTAGGTGGGAAAAATGTCATATATATATATATATATTTAAAAAGATATACTTTTGAATTTAAAATACATTTGACATTTGACATTATGCTTCACTGTGTGTATGTGTGTGTGTGTGTGTGTGTGTGCGTGTGTGTGTGTGTGTGTTTGCGTGTGTTTGCGTGTGTGTGTGTGTGTGTGTGTGTGTGTGTGTGTGTGTGTGTGAGTGTGTGTGTGTTTCCGGTTGTGTTAGTCTGGTTGTGTTATATGTCAATGTTTTATGTAAATGGAAGCTCACAGTTTATAGTCATAACCCCCTTCCTCGTCGCCACCTACAGTAGTTGATATATCAAAGTCAGCACTTGACCTTTTCCTTTGTCTGTAAAGATTTTCAGTACGATGCACCATAAGGGGCTTAATCGATGTGTGAAATGCTCAATATCAAATCCACGCAGTGTAGCAGGCAGAGCTGTCCAATATACCTGCTAAATGATGGCAGATCGCTTAATGAAACGGTTCAAATCAATGGCTGTTACACAAGCCAGTTAAAATCAAAACCTCCATTCATATTTGTCCCAGAGGTATGAAAATGTTTTCACTCTGTCTTACTGTTAATCACTCTATTCATCTTAATTTGAGAGTGTGCTGTTTTTATTTGCTAACAGGAGAACAATTTGAGAGAACAGTGTGCTGTAGAAAGTCATATGCAGTCTTGGGGTTCCACATACACTTAACAGCTTTGTATCTGCTTGTGTGCTGTCTGCTTGAATCAGGAAACACTGAAATTTCCAAATCTGTAAGCTAAGCGTATGTTTCAGTAAGAACTGTCATATAGATGAACTAATGCCAATTTTATAGTCATACCAGTTGATTCTGACATCCTTTACTGGCAGGAAGTTGTAAGAGATGAATGAAGAAAAAGGAATTGAGCTTAAAAACTCCCATGGCAGATGGAAAAGAGAGAATGAGACAATCACTGTCAGCAGATGACAGAAACCCAAACTCTCCAGGTTTAAGGGTTTGGACACTAAGAACTTATTTTGACAGGATACTAAAAAAAATCATCAGAAAATATAACAGTCTCTTCAAGAGAAGTTGTCCGGTGACAGCAGAGTCTGTATAACACTCACAGAAGCAACATTAGTTTACAGAAAATAATAACTTTTCAGGCTAAATATGTTAATAACTTAGCATAATAACAGCAAAAGCTCACATGCATGTATAATGTGTTAATTAATTCATCATTTATTTATTTGCGTGTGTGTGGGTGTGTGTGTGCGTGTGTGAGAGTGTGTGTGTTTAGGGTCAGTAAGATTTTTTTTTTAATATTTCTGAAAGTACTCGAGAAATACAGCAAAAACAGTATTTTGAAATATGATCACTAATATGTCAGACGGCTGCTTTTAAAATGAACATACTGAAGTTTCAGTGCTCTTGCTTACTGAAAATGATTTAGGTTAGTGCAACTGTGCTTTAAATATGCAGTGGTCTGCTTCGAGCTTAATGTATCCAAATTTGAGCCTTCTAGCTTTCAGGGAAGACTTCACAAGAAAGTCAAAGCGTACTTGTGTACTTAATTATAAAAGTGTTGAAATCTTGCAACCTTAAAAGCAGGTGTTGCAATTTTCCAAGATTTTTTCAGCCTAAAGAAAATATGCATAAACATCGTGATTTTTTTCATGATTTTGTTATAACCAGTGGCATCCTAAAAACTTGTTAAAGAGGGGGGAAAATAATAGGCTACAACTCAGTTTCGGTGCTTAGGGTCTCTGAGGGTTATCATCCAGTGGAAAGATGGCAAATAATTTTAAAGCAATTTAATTTACCATGTTTCTCAGTAATTGTTCCTGCTCGTCGTCAGCACACAAACTAATTGTTCCCAGCAGAGCTTCTCCTTGTTGAGCGTTTGTCAGGCTCACTGAAGCTTTCTGAGGCTGTGAACAGTAATTGTCTGCAAATGGAAACCCTTTCTCAGATTATGGTAATGTTTCACCAGGGGGCTTTTTTTTCTCATGTTTTCTCATTCAAAATAGAATATTTACAATATATACAATATGACTATTATTCTCTTTGGTCAACCTAAAGCACACATCAGGGGATAAAGAAAGAGAGTTTCTTCAAGGTCAATGCAGTGGGCTCTGCTTAAACAAATTAATCTTTTAGCTTCAGGGTTGGAGGGAACATCTATCAGCGGTGTAATATGATAACGGAGCAGGAAAGCGGGAGAGAGAGGTGCTTAGCCCAGGCTTACACTGATTCATTTCCTAACCTGACACAGAACCAGGTATTATACCGACTCACACACACACACAGACACAGAGAGAGAGAGCTGTTGTAGATCTGCCGCCCAGGTTATTACACCACTATGATTTGTTCAAGGTGACAGCACAACCTGAGACGTGGACGCAATATGTAAACATATAAACACGCACTCAGGATAACATAAAGAAACTGAATGAAGCACTTCTCATGAATAGAGTACAAAATGGTGCCTGAAACTCTCAAAAAATATGTACAGTATTTTTAAGTTTTTTTCTCTATTTCAACAAATGGAAAGTGAAAGGAGGAGGTTATCCTTCAAAACCTCTAATGTGGGACAGTTCACAGATACTTGAGACTTCATTTTGTCAAATGAACGTTTGTTTCTCCAATTTTTTTTTCTTTTTTAAAGATAAGTAATTGTGACTTTATATCTTACAAATAAGATTTGATTTCTCATTATTGGACCTTTATATCATAAAATGTATAGCTCACAATTTCACTTTGTACCTCAAGACTTAATATGTAAAAATGTCATTGTTATGTATGTCACAGTAAGATTTACATCTCATGTCTCAAGTTGTCTTACAGTAAAATATCTTACAATGAGATTAAATTTGGCAGAATTTTTAGAACCACTGTCTTTCGGAAACTAACATATAGAAACACAATTCTTGCTGCAGATAGTTTTAACCCTCTCTCGTAAAAAAAAAAAAAAAAGTTTGCCATTGAGTTAAATTCATCGACTACATAGAATCTGTGATTCGGAAAAAAGTTTTGAGGAACAATCCCGCATATTGTTCAGTCAATTTGAAACCTATGGATATCCACACGCTTGGCTTCAGTCAGCATCAAAGCTAAAATGTTATTATTATTAACACAAATTATTACATAAAGCTAAACAAACAAACAAACAAACAATAAATCAGTTAAATGTGTGCTTACTTATAGCAAACAATCTTATCAGATCAAGGACATTATTACAAATTATTGGAATATTCCCTTCTTTAGGTGTTTATTATTATTATTATTATTATTATTATTATTATTATTATTATTATTATCCTTTGTTTATTTGCAAATTATCAAATTATATAGCTAATCGACTAAAACATTTTTAAAAGGTTGTTTTCCCTGTAGGAATTGTGTCGCCTGCTCATCGAATAATACAAACCAATCAACTTGAATTGACAATGGTGTTATTTTTAACTGAAACATTTATTTTCTTTATTATTATTATTTATTATTATTATTTAAATAATGCTGGATTTTTTTTTAATTAGAAATGTACAAAATTTGAAATTTTAGAAATAAAAAAAAATGCAAAAGCACATAAAATTACTTAAACATAAAAACTATATATAAAAATATAAAAGTTAATGTTGAAATCTTGCAAGTTTTATTTAATAAGTCTAAATAAATAAATATAAAATGTAATATCTAATAATAATAAAAATTTGCTCCTTTAATGCTTAAAAAAAATTATTGGGACACCAAAGTGTACTGTATTCATGGAATGTGCTGGGAAAGTGTATGTGTGTTTTACAGAGAGTGACAAAAAAAAAATAAACAAAAAAATATAATCCTCTCAAAGTCTATAGTAGATATGAGTGAAGCAGGTGAATTCTGTTTGAGTGAACAAAGCTCCAGAGCCGCCATCGATGGGCAGTGACATTTAAAGACGCACATGCTTACGGTAATGCAGTCTACACATGTCTCTTTGAGGAAGAGAGAGGTGAATTAGAATTAAGGAATAGACTGAATGATTCTCGGTAGGCCGATCCAAGGTTCTGCAATGGGAATAACTGGCATTTAGACAAAAGGCTAAATGAAGACACTGTCTGCAGTGATGTTCACATTCTCTCCCTCACTCCCTCTCTCTTTCGTCCGTCTAGCTCATAATCATTACCTTCTGTCTTTATTCCTGTCGTGCACTGCATCCCACAATCCTTTGCTCTGCCGCACAGGGTTTGGTGAATGCAGCGAGCGTTTCATGCCTGATTCCTCGGATGTAAAGCGCGTCTCCTGCACGCAGCCAGGCGGAAATATCGGTGCTTCTCTGAGGAGAAAAACTAGAATGAGAGAGAGGGAGAGAGAAGAAGGGAGTAACATCTCCACCCATCCCGCTGCAGCTGTTTCCTACAACCTGAATTCAAATCAGAAGAGACAATGCTGATTACAAATACTCTCGTCTCACAAAACTCACCCCCAATCCTCACCCCAATTATTACTGAGAAAGAAAGATGGAATGAGATGTTGAAAGAAAGAGAGGCAGAATTTGTTATTAAATTTGTTTTGACAGAGTGGCGACAATTCATCTCAGGGATTCACAGCCATTCCTGAGAGATGCTGAAAGCCACTAATACAAGCCTCCTTGAATAGATTTCTCTTTGCTACTTCTCCCACTGAGAGGATCCCACATTGAGCTACAGAAAATTAAAGGAACAGTTTACTCGCAATGAAAAATTTCTCCCATTTACTTATCGTCACATTATTCCAAATGAATGACTTTTTTTTTCTTTGTAACAGTAATCAAGAATTTCGGAATAAAGCATGCAATGACCAGGGGCTATCAAGTTTCATAAAAGCAATTCTGTATGAAAACTTCATAGAACTATTCTTCTTTTCATGTTCTTATTTAAAGTCCTTAGAAGCCAAACAATAAATCAGCTTTTATATTTTAGTTTTTTCAGTGACTCACTTCTAAAGGGTTGCCTGTTCTGTTTCTGAACCAGCATATTTGAGGCAATGATTCAGTGACTTGCTAATTATGACAGTCCTTTTATATGAATTTTTTAAATAAATGAATCAATGACTCATACATAAAGACCATCACTTGTTTAGTTTCTGAATGAATCTATGTTTTAGACCAAGTCGTTTAAGTGAATGATTGAATGACTCATTCATAAAGACAATGAACTAATAGTTTGAGAGGATGATTCAGTGACTCACTCATAAAGACAGTTGCTGAATTTGATACTGCATACTAGCATACTACTTTGACTATTTCTGCTATAGAAAGAGTAGTACACTTTTATGTGGTTCTGAAGCTAGACCCTTGTTTCATTCCTGAATTAATCATTGTTTTTGAACAAATTGTTTTAGTGAATGATTTGATGACTCTTTTATAAAGACAGTAACGTGTTTGTTTCCCAAATCTTTATTTATTTATTTATTTATTTATTTATTTATTTACTTACTTATGTATTAATGTACTTATTTATTTATTTATCTTATTCATTTTAGTCAATGATACACTAATTTATAAAGATTGCTACATGCAATTTTTTTTTTTAAATTCAAGCATGGCATTGCATTGCATGCAACTGAAGTTGTCCCGGCTGCTATGCTATCACATGTGAGGATCATGCAGGTGGTGGATCGTTTAATTATAGCCTATAGCCACAGCAGCTAAAAAAAAAAATATTTTGATAGCAGATTGTAATCAAGAAAGATTGTGTGAAACACATGTGAATTAAATTCAATTATATTCCAGTTTTAAAAGTGCTTCTGGTTACAGATAGCCTGGGTTTACACAAGATGTGTATTTTAAAGACAATAATTTCGATGGGAGCATAGTTTGCTTTATAGGTTAAAATAATTTCTTAATTTCAAATTTGAATGATGTGGCAATTAGAGATAAGACTGTACAGAAATTGAAATCTACATTATAATATACAGTATATTCATAGTCACGCAATGCTGATGTTGTTAACAATAACAATAATTTGTAGGGTTTGATGTGATATGAGCTAATTGATCGTTAGATTAAATCACTGTTGGTAGCACGATTTAATGCTTTAATGCTTTTTTTCTCAGTTGGTCAGAACAAAGCATGGCAGACTTGTTACTTACTTGTTCGGATGACAATATATGGTGAAAAATTCCTAATTGAGTTTTATATTCCAAGACACAGGATAGAATCTTTGATTACTAACTACAGGATACACACCGGTGCATTGACTGACTACACATTCACCTCTAAACAGATTCATCCATGCTGGATAACAACTCACACATGGAATGTAATTCCACAAGGAACTGCAATTCCAGGTTTTCAAACAAAGATGGCCACACAGAGGCAAAATTTATGGACTGCAGCTTTAAATAACTCACTAATTTGTTGCCACCTACTGGCCTAATCAACTTGCAGATAAAGAAATGCATTGCTATAAAGAGTGAACGGTCATGGTTTTGTTGGATTTTTATTGATATCAATCCTGGTGCTATACAAGTTTGCATAGTTCGAAACGATACAAGGATGAGTTAAATGTTTTGTGAGCTGCTCCTTTAAAAATGTATGTGTGTGCGGGTGAACATGTGTCTGTACTTATTCATTTATGAATTACGTCCCAACCATCATACAATCTAACAATGACAGGAAGAGTGATGTCATAGATAGATGAGTAAAGGGAGGGAATAAAAGACAGATGGCAAAAAGACAGAAGAAAGAGGGATGGCAAAGCACTCATCACACGAGCGGCATGACAAAGCTCATGACATGCCGACCTCCCTCAACACATCAATGCCAAACGCTCACTTAACAGCACTCTTACAAGAGGACAAAAGCATTGTTAATTCAGCGACTGATTTCATGCAGATTACTTTCCTAATTATCGCTGCATTAGCAATTCTAAAACATACATAGACAGGTGTGACCCCCCCCCACACTCCACAAGAGTCACAATGTATAATTAACATTCAGGCAGCTGTTGACAGACACCATGTTGAGGGGTGAAGGCACTGTTTAAGACTCAATACCTTTATCGGTTCATGTGGACTAATGAAGTTTAAAAGACAATCGTGTCCAGGTTTTCTATTTTTTCTTTCTTTTTTTCTTTATTTTCGCTATTATGATTGATTGATTGGATAATTGATTGATTGATTGATTGATTGATTGTTTTGCATGTTTAATTTAAACTTAATCCTAACTATAGGATTGTGTATAGGATGTACAATTTATGAACTGTAATATGCAATATGGATTAAAGTGTAATTGCTCTCCACATCTGCTATTATCTGTCTCGGCATTTAAATGGATCTGAACATCTGAGGGGTGGTGGTTCGCTGATTGGTTTTCCCTGGAGAGCTGAACTTTGCAGTAAAAGCCTTGGTCCTGTCCTCCGCCCACCTGCAAACAGTAGCGAAAAAAACATCCAGAACCCTTCAATTATGTTTAAGATACACCACTTGAAAATCACTCAGGGGAAAATGAAAGTCAGCCTACAAAACTACATTGAAATTATATAGCAGAACAACCACTCTAAATTGTGCTTTAATAATTAACGGCATGTTTACAATCTGTAAAAGTGCTTAATATTCTTTGCTTAAATCAATTCCATTTCATAGGTATGCCCAGTGGGTGAATCTCATGAGAATAATCAGAAATACAAACAAAGCTAAAAGTGAGAAATGATGAGAAATGGGGTGGAAATGTCACAATGCAGAAATCTCAATGGTTCTAATAAGTTTATAATTAGTACATAATTATTAGTACATAATAATACATATGTAGAACACAGACTTTCCATCCTGCTGTAGTGTTATGGGCAAATTGAATTCTAAAATGCCAACTGAATTCAATTCAATTCAATTCAATTCAAGTTTATTTGTATAGCGCTTTTTACAATACAAATCGTTACAAAGCAACTTTACAGAAAATTATGTTTCTACAATATTTAGTAGTAGCTAGTAGTTTGTGCACGTTTGACAGGATTTTAGAAAAATAATAATAATAATAATACAAGACGTAGTCAGCTAGATGATGAACTATCAATATTATTAATTAATAGTAATTATAGGATGCAGTCACACATGTAGCAATAATTGTTAGTTCTGTTTGTTGATTCAAGGTTAGCATCATCTGGGGTCCTCTGAGGGTCAGCATCATCTCTTCTCAGGTGTTCTGGATCCAGACTGGAGCTTGTGTAAATCCTAGTTACCACGGGATGTAAATCCCGTGGCAAAACATAGAAACAAAATAGAGACATCATTAGCATAGCTGCTGATCCAACAAAGTAAAATTAGTTTAACCCAAGCTAAAGAATAAAAATGCAGATGCAACTACACTCACAATTTAAGAGATACATTATTCGAATGCTTGGCGAAAGAGATGCGTTTTTAATCTAGATTTAAACAGAGAGAGTGTGTCTGAACCCCGAACATTATCAGGAAGGGTATTCCAGAGTTTGGGAGCCAAATGTGAAAAAGCTCTACCTCCTTTAGTGGACTTTGCTATCCTAGGAACTACCAAAAGTCCAGCGTTTTGTGACCTTAGGGTGCGTGATGGGTTGTAGCGTGGTAGAAGGCTAGTTAGGTACGCAGGAGCTAAACCATTTAGGGCCTTATAGGTAAGTAATGATAATTTGTAACTGATACGGAACTTAATAGGTAGCCAGTGCAGAGACTGTAAAATTGGGGTAATATGATCATATTTTCTTGACCTGGTAAGGACTCTAGCTGCTGCATTTTGGACTACCTGTAGCTTGTTTATTGACGAAGCAGGACAACCACCTAGAAGTCCATTACAATAGTCCAGTCTAGAGGTCATGAAAGCATGAACTAGCTTTTCTGCATCAGAAACAGATAACATGTTTCGTAGCTTGGCAATGTTTCTAAGATGGAAGAATGCGGTTTTTGTAACATTGGAAATATGATTTCAAAAGACAAATTGCTGTCCAATATAACACCCAGATTTCTGACTGTAGAGGAAGTAACAGTACATCCGTCTAGTTGCAGATTGTAATCTACAAGATTCTGTGTGGTGTTTTTTGGTCCAATAATTAATATCTCTGTCTTATCCGAATTTAATTGGAGAAAATTATTTGTCATCCAATCTTTTACATTTTTAACACACTCTGTTAGCTTAGATAATTGGGAAGTTTCATCTGGTCTCGTTGAAATATATAGCTGAGTATCATCAGCATAACAGTGGAAGCTAATTCCGTATTTTCTAATAATATTACCAAGGGGCAACATGTATATTGAAAATAGAAGGGGACCTAGGACGGATCCTTGTGGCACTCCATATTTTACTGATGATAAATGAGATGACACCCCATTTAAGTAAACAAAATGGTAGCGATCGGACAGGTAGGATCTAAACCATCTTAGAGCCTGCCCTTGAATACCTGTATAGTTTTGTAATCGATCTATGAGTATGTCATGATCTATGGTGTCGAACGCAGCACTAAGATCAAGTAAGACTAGAAATGAGATGCAGCCTTGATCTGACGCAAGAAGCAGGTCATTTGTAATTTTAACAAGTGCAGTTTCTGTGCTATGGTGGGGCCTAAAACCTGACTGAAATTATTCATACAGATCATTTTTATGCAGGAAGGTGCTCAATTGAGCAGACACAACTTTTTCTAAAATTTTAGACATAAATGGAAGATTTGAAATAGGCCTATAATTTGCCAGTACACTAGGATCTAGTTTTGGTTTCTTAATAAGAGGCTTGATAACCGCCAGCTTGAATGGTTTTGGGACGTGACCTAAAGATAACGACGAGTTAATGATATTGAGAAGCGGTTCTTCGGCTACAGGTAACAGCTCTTTTAGTAATTTAGTGGGTACAGGATCTAATAAACATGTTGTTGGTTTAGATACAGTGATAAGTTTATTTAGCTCTTCCTGTCCTATATTTGTAAAGCACTGCAGTTTATCTTTGGGTGCGATGGATGAAACTGAAGTGTTAGACGCTGTAGAATCTACATTCGCTATTGTATTTCTAATGTTATCTATTTTATCAGTGAAGAAATTCATAAAGTCATTACTATTTAACGTTGGTGGAATATTTGAATCAGGTGGCGTCTGGTAATTTGTTAATTTAGCCACTGTGCTAAATAAAAACCTTGGATTGTTTTGGTTATTTTCAATGAGTTTGTGGATATGCTCTGCCCTAGCAGTTTTTAGAGCCTGTCTATACCTGAATTCTGGTGGAAGAATGCTATGATTGTTGTATTTTACACCAGTCTTCAAAATGGATCTAAATCGTAATCATCTCACAACCATGAATAGACACCAAAGAACCTGTTATTATTGTCTGTTATTGGACATGTTGTTGTGGTTGAGTTGGACAAATGAAAATCCTTTGTTGTGACTATCTCAGATTAATAGTAGATGTCTATGCCTGCTGGTGAACGAGTGTGTTGTGCTACATGTGTTACTGTATGAGTAATTGTAGCACAGCTCTGGTGCTTTATTGTCCAATCAACATTCAGCTCTAGCACTTTTTTTTTTTTTTTTTTTATAAATTATTTCATATCACCGAGCCAAGTATTGATTTGGGAAAGCTGAAAGAGTTGATTCTTTTGCTCTTCAACTGAGATTGCAGGAGGAATGCTGACCATGTATGCAGTTTGCAGTAATACATGTCACATATGGTCAACATTCCTTCGGTAATCTCAGTATATCTTCCATCTTAATGGAGTGTCTTAACTGGCTTAGTGGAGCAGACTAAAAACCTAAGCACACGGCTATATTACCTGAAACCATCTGTCTGCTCATCAGGTCTTTTTAATTCACTAATTGTCTTGTTATTTTAGGGCTCCTGTGTTGCCATAGGTAGTCTGTTGATGCTTTGGTATGTACTGCTAGTATAGGATCAGTTTCAAATCAAATAAAAAACTTTAATCAGACCTTAGATCATTGGTGACATATGAGTGGGAAACACCTCAACCTGCTAAACTTGAGCACTGAGCATAGTTCATCCTACACCTGTAACTGTTGCTAATGAATTTCCAAACAAATCATACTAGTAAAAAGTTGTTTAAATGTTAAATAAGAGAAATAAAGAGGGTAATATGGCATGGCAAAAGTAACAGCATCCTAGTGAAATAGAAATAGATATGCACCAACACACACTCGCTCTTCCTTTCCTTCATGCAATTCTACCTTACAAATTTTTACCTCTCAACAGGAGGTGGCTTATTTGTTATTATATCTCTCTCCAGCTCCACTGGTAGAAATTTATACATGTATCATTTCCCTGAATGCACCAGGAGCCTTGTGGACAACAGCCCAGGTACGTGAGGGTACAAGAATCATTCTTATTGCCGTCATTAAATTACCAAAACAGATGCTTCAACTCTTCCTCTCTGCATAATTTACCAGTCTTATACTGGTGCACATACACTACTATGGTAATATATATTTACATACGCAGGACACGTACTGCCCAAAACATCCCTAAAGCCATGCTGGACGGGTGGAAGTGGATAGTGTGCATCCGGTGGTGTGTTAATGCAGAAACATTGCATGAAAAATGACAGGACTGGAGGTGGAAAGACCTCCGTGCACGTACACACAGTCACATTCACACATGGTTGTGAATGCTTTCCATGCATTAAATGCAGATCCTTCAGGAGGAGTTATGGAGACCTTGAGGAGCTGTTTGGGCATGAACTAGATTAAGTGCACATAGCATCCCGCCGTAAAGCACCTCACGCTGGGGTGACACCACACTTTACAGCCAGGGTCGACCTTCTGATCAGCAATCAGGAGTATGTGTGTGTGTTTTCAGAAGTGCCGGTTGTATTCAGAAAGCACAGATCTCATTTATTATAACAATGTACTAATATACACATACTAATATATGCGTGTTGCGTTTTTGCTTCTAAATGCTTCTCAAACTAAACAGTGAAACTAATAAATGAAAATACCTGAATAAGGTGTCATTTTACAATGTTTGCAAATGGCAATGTGCAAGAAACATGATTATGTACACCAAATTAAATGATTTATAAGTCATGACAGATTTCCATTCCACAGTGTTTTTGAATTACAAGTTATGTCAGTCATGTACCTGTGTATCACCATTTCAATTATTGGCCATTTGTTGCAAAGCCTGCCCATTTGTGAGGTCACCTCAATAATTCAATTGGACCAATTATATATATATAAGCGATAAGGACACTATATATATATATATATATATATATATATATATATATATATATATATATATATATGTATATACACTACAAAGAAGTCTTATACTCAAGGCTGAATTGATTTGATAATATAGATAGATCAACAGTAAAAACAATATTGTGAAATATCATTACAATAATATTATTAAATTTTTTATGGAATGTTAGAACAACAATTTATTAATTTCCTGTACACAGACAGTGGAAATCAATAAGGAACACAATTTTGGACCAATGAGATTTTACTGTAGTGCTGGGTTACTTAGCATGATGACACAGAAATGAAATCCAGGTTACTGACAAAATTACTTCTCTAATTGTTCACTTGTCAGACTGTTAAGTCATGTCAGAGTTTTTACACTCTCCAGGAAGTCAAATGGATTACATATGTAATTGTTTCTTGGATAGGAAAAAGTAGGTTAACATGCAAAAATAAAAAAAAAGAATACTGATGCCCCCCAAGCATCTGTCTTTAGCATTGCATTTGGTTTGCACTGAAATGTGTTGTTATCATTCCCTCTCTATCCATTTCTTTCAGTCTTATCTGCTTCTCTCTCTCTCTCTCTCTCTCTCTCTCTCTCTCTCTCTCTCTCTCTCTCTCTCTCTCTCTCTCCTCTCCAGGCATGTGTCTGTTTTGTCCTACTCCACCTTTCACAGCTTTTTGTAGGTTTAAACAGGACATAAGCGATAAGGACGCTGCTCTGGCAGAGACGGATGTTCGACATACTGCAGTCTGATTGGACACTAGAAACACAGGCCATGACAGAAGATTCACACACACACACACACACACACACACATACATACGGCTTGATGACTTGTTGGATGGAAGGTATTCTCATGGGATTGACAGACTCATTTGTTGCTGACAGGACCTATCTTAGTGAAGACCTTGTGCATGAATGTCTTAAAGGGCCTTATGTATGACATATTTACTGACATATCACTCGATGCAAAAAGATGTAAAAATGATAATTTAAACTTTATTTGGAGTACTACTTGTGGGCAAAAATGTTTTTAAGCCTAAAATGTATCTCAATGTCTATTTATGAGGTTTGTATGGTCTTTGAATTATATCGGTCTTTAAAATGCAAGATATTAAAGTGTATCTAAGTATACTTGCAGTAGTTCCACTTTAGCATGACCAAATATACTTTAGTGTTAGATGGACCTCAGCACTACTTCTGCACAAATTAGCAGACTTTAAGTCTACCATTTTAGTATACCAAAACTACAATTGCGGGATATTTTTTACAAAGTACATACATATTTAAATGTATTTGTTGTATACTTAGCATGAAATAAATGTAGTCGGATATTTTTTTTTGTTTATTTGTTTATTGTTTATTTTTTACTAGGTTGTATATTATGGTTAGTCTAGTCTATAGTATGTAATTTGCTTTATTTAAAAACATTCCATGGTCCATGGTTTGTTCTCATATAGTAAACTGACAAACTTGTCATCTCTGAAAGAAATGTGACATCAACAGTGATGCAGCTCATGAAGGGAAAATGTCACATAAATTATATTTTTGCAGTGAAACAGACTCCAAGAAGCGGTGCTATTAGTCACATCAGACAGTTTGTCTGATATGAAATATCAGTGACAAACCCCCCCCCCAAAATGTCTTGCATTACAAAGTTTACAGATAGCATGAATGCAATTTTGCCTTAGACACATAATAATTAAATAACAAAATAATAATATACTGTAACTTATGATGTGCAAAAAAGTACCGGCATACTCAAAATCGAAATTATAGTACATTACTTTCAGAGTGTCTTTGGGTCGGTGCTGGTCTTGTTATTTTAAGCTGATATGCATCATGCATGTTTAGTCTTGTGTGTTTGATGCAGCTGTTGAGTTTCCGAACACACCTTTATCGAAAAAATATGCTGATTAACTGACTTCTCATTACTAAAACCAATAAAAGATAGTAAAATTTGGGTTTATGTATTAAGGTTGTGCTGCATAATATTAATTTATTAATCAATATGTTTTGATTAATAGAAAATTCATTATTTAACAGAAGTTGGTGTGGAATATTAGCTTTAGTTTTAGACTCAATGTGGCCTTTTTCAACTATATATATTTACACAACGGGTATATTTTTCTCTCTGTCTTTCATCTTCTTCCTCCAGTGCAGCGTCACACATCAATCACTCATGCAGGCCTCACCTTTTGCAAAGTCACACCTCCTGTCCACCTTGGGTGCCACATGATTAATGGCCCCCATGGAACTGAAGTGGCACGAAACACTGTGACATTTGCTCTTCTGGCGTCCTCTGAGCCAAAGGTGGCTGGCAGGTTATGGTGACAATGCCTACCCGTGCTAGGGCATCTGTGTCGCCGCATGCGGGTGTATGTGTGTGTTCATCTGGAGTGGATAATCACCCCCCTTGATGCTTCAGCATCTGCCAAGTGAGAGGACAGATCTGCATGTGCATTTATGAGCAAGACGTCTCATAAACTCGTTGCTGTGTGCGTCCGTTGCTTTTGTTATTATCACATCTGGGAGCTCTTCAACACTCGTGCCGCAGTGAGAAAATCCTGATTGTCTTCTTCACGCAGTCCGATTCGTTCTGTGCCTGAAGGTCTTGTCATTGTAATTACTGCCATTTAACACAAAAGCCACAAAAATACTATCTTATAACAACAAATCAATGACCTGCAGCAGGAAAAAAAGAGACATTAATATCACCATGACAACTGACTACATGAATTGTGCGCTCCTAGCAACAGTTGGATATGATAACACAGCTCTGTTACTCTTTCTGTAGCATAAATGACCAGTCCATGGATTCTAACACAGGCAGGTCTAAATTTTATCCAGCATCGTTGCAAAATGGAGAAATTTGCTCAGGAATATTTTCACTGATTGAAGTCATACGTGATGTACTGTATGTTGGTTGGGATTGAAAGCACATGGAATTTTGGCTGAGAGTGACTTGATTTTTAGAGATGGTCTGTTTTTCGCATTAGCTATATCAGTGCCCAAAGTGATTTAGCTGATGGGTTCTGCCTTTTTTTTTCACATGTAAAATGTGTCTTTGTGTCTTTTGATATATTGTAGCTGAGATATATTAAACGCACTGAGCGTTTTTATTTAAATAATCAAATCCAATAAATGGACCCGTCTGCTTCATATCTTTCATTTGCCGTCAAAGTGCACCTGCTCTTGGTTACATTTGAGCCGCCAGAAAACTCAGATGCACATGGAGGAAATAAATGCATATGACTTCATTAGATAAGAATCCTCTGAGCGGGGCTCCATGTAAATGAGATTGTCAATGTATTGTTAGCGCTGAGCAATCAGAGGAGACTCTCGACATGCTTTCCCAGCATGCCCTGGGAAATCTGATAGCATTAGCGCCATATGTTCCTATTGGATGTCCCTCTGTTGTAATAACATTTAATCTTCCTCCTCCCCCCCCCTTCTTCCTTTCCTCTGTCTCTCACTTCCTCACTATTTCCCATTTGTCTTAAAGACTGGATTTTAATGTCATCAGGGTCGGCCCACTATGAGAAACAATGTTTTAATGGTCTTGCTGGGCAATGTGGAGGATTTTACCATGAAGAAATTGAAAATAAACCCGAGATGGGCTGAAAGTCACTGCATAAAAGTAATCAAACTGCAATGTTCTGTCTGACTCGCCTCTGCCTTGCCTGCATTTATTACGCTGTACATGTGCTTAAAGGAGACATATTATGCCCCTTTTTACAATATGTGTCAGGTGTCCCCAGAATGTGTCTCAAGGAAAGTAAGTTACCCCACATATAATTTATTATTTCATTTTAAAAATGCTTATTTTGAGTGTAAACAGAAACGGGCTATTTTTGTGGAAGTCTCTTTAAATGCAAATGAGCTGCTGCTCCCTGGCCCCTTTTCCAGAATAGGGCTGTGCAATAACTAAGGCAATCAAACTATCATGGAAGGGGCCATCTGAGATCAGCTCCATTTGAGAAAGGGGTAAAGACTTTAGTAGACTAAAAAAAAAAAAAACACTGGGTGGATTTGTATCATTATATGGTGGTTGTGTACACATACTGCCAACACACATTTCAGTTCAAACTCCTTGTAAAAGTGCATGCAGCATCAGATGACCCCTTTAATAGTGAGAATTGGACTTTAAAATGAAGTGTGAAAATTGTGTTTAGATTTGTTGTTTATAACGCATTCGCTGCTCTCAGTCTCCTAACGGGTCAGAAACACGTGACCGTGTACATGTGCATAGCCTACGTGTATATGTGCTAACTTCCATACTTCAAATGCAAATGGTTCCTTTTACTGATTTCTCTCTGTATTGTTTAGTCTTCATAACTACCCCCCTTTTCCAGTCGCCGTTGTCATGGCAACTAATTATTATTTCTAGCACTTTGTTGAACTTGGCAGCAACTTGCTGCTGAGAGACTTAAAATGCTGAAGCCTGAGATCTGAGTGAGAAATTGTTTCAGCAGTAGTGATTATTCATTACGTTTCGGGCTGATGAAATGTGTGCGCGTGAGAGAGGGGTGTGTTTGCATGTATTTGATTTGTGTTCAGTATGTCTTTTACTCTCTGTGTGTGTGTTAGGCTCATTTGGCTAATAGTGATACACGAGCTCCACTCACAGCCATTCATACTTCTTTAGCATTTAGTCATGGACCAAGAACTCTAAAATTTAAAATAATCATATTCTACATGGTGCTCCCACAGACATTATATTTTATTTTGAATACATAAACTACATTAAACAATTATGATTATGGATGTTTATTCAACTGTGGGCACTGCAGACTTTTAGAAAATAAACATAGTTTAAACAGTCTGCTAACAATGTCTATAGTGTGTTATATACATATAGATGAATCACATTATTCACAGTATACTGTACAGTATACAGTACACATTACACAGCATAATATTCTGTGACATTCAGCATTATTGCAATGAAGGAGTTGTTATGGCTAATTTTATAGTTAGCAATTTATGTATCATAAAATTAAGTAAATCTTTAATACTTAAGATTGATTGGAAATATTTTTTTCTCTCATATAATTCATCTCAAGCATGCTTTTCATTGACACGGTTGTCCTCATTTGTTATCGAGTAAATTTTCAGGAAGCTTTTCTTTTTAATTTTCTTCTTCTTCTTCCTCTTCTTCTTCTTCTTTTTTTATTATTTTTTTTTATTTTTGGTTACGACGGAAGTGACACACCACAACTGAGCAACAGTTATAGCTTAACTGGAATTGTAAATCGTTTTCACACAATAAATATTGAAATAGTTTATTTCACTCTTCATTCAAATGATCATTATTTATAAAATGTAAAAAGTCACATTATTAGTAAATTGTGCAATGGTTTTCAAATGTTAAGACTGAACGATTCTGGGACAATGGTAAAACAGAGAAAAAATCAGTTCATTAAAGCATTTAAAAAAAATAGAATAAAAAAATCATGAAGCCATGATAAAACATTTCCCATATACTTCTTAATAATTTTATTTTTACTTGTCATATTCTAATGTTTATTCATGCATGTGTCGGCATAAGTCAGTGCTTGGTTTGCTTTCAGATTAAAACATTCCCTCCGCTGACAGTACAGCTCTATTCTGAGCTGTGTGCAAACACACTAGGGACTCGCGTCTGGTCTTTGTGGTGTGTGTATGTCTGTATATGTTGACAGAGCGGCCGAGTAGAGTCTCATAAATCCGGGGTCATGCTTGCAGGTCTTTGAGAAAGAATACAATGGGTAGAGAGATAAATCTACCAGCATCGTCTTTTTGATACGCTGGCAGTTCATTGCTTATTTAGTTAACTGACATGCCCATACTAAGCTGAGTAATATCTATTTTCTTGTGTAGTGTGTTTGTGTATGTGTGAGGCCACACGACCCCACAATCCATCGCAAAATGCCTAAACATTGCTAAGGGAACACACAAAAACAAATCTGAGTATGGTTGTTGCACTGTCTTCTAAAGATAAGTCTTACTGTATGTTGTTTATTCTACCATGCAGTAGAGATGACAGTAAACTGCTGTGACTTGACTTGAATCTGTCAGCTACACTGTTATTTGAGCTTGACAACTGAAGTAAATAATGTCAGTGATATTGCCTGTAGTTCACCGAAGACAAACTTTGAAGACCAAAGGCTGTCTTCAGGCCATCGTCACTGTGATCATCTTTGCCATGTCCCTGAATCTACTCTCAGTCATGCAAGTACAGCGCCTATCTACTTGAAAAGAGAATAACTGCAATCTCCAAACTGATTTTTAGCTTGCATGTGAGTTTATTGATTTATGTTTTTCATGAATCATAGTATCATTTAATCCCCTTTAGACCAAGTCAGTCCCATTATCCCTGCTGATGGTCTGTGTTTGGATGTTAGACTGAACATAAGAGTCTTCATTTTCTTCCAACATCTAAGCTGCTGAGGACGCTGTGGATTACTTTTATTCTTCAAAGTAATGTACCTCATAATCTATCTAAATTGGTATGACTCCAGAATCCTTTGTGAATGTCATTTCGTTATAGTGCTCAGAGTTTTAGCCGTATTTGTATGCGTACATTAAGTATTTTTTTAACATATTAGCGTAGTGCTTGTGAGATAAGTTCATGCCCTTCAGATTGCGAGATTCATTCGTTAGTGCCGTTGTGTGGCTTGGCCCATTGATCCACGCTGATGACAGGTCAGCGCGGCATGAGCTCTGTAACATTGTGCTGTTTCGTCCCACATCCAGTGCATTTGGCTTCCCATCTGTACAGCTAATGCTATGCAGTGCAGAGAGACTTATATGCCGCGCCCTTTTCTGGAGGCGGGGTGGAAATATGAAGCTCATGTGCATTTAAAGCGATACACTCCAAAACCGCAATTGTTTTAGACACACCCCAAAAATGACATTTTCCAGCTGTCATAATAAATTATCTGTTGGATATCTTGGGCTGAAACTTCACAGACACATTCTGGGGATATCCAACACCAATATTATAACTTGTAAAAGGGGGCATAATGCAGTAGGTGCCCTTTAATTAATAATTCACAGGTTTACACTACTTGCAAACTGTTATGGTATTGTAATTTTTGGACCACATATTTTTGAATATTACTATTGTGTGATCAAAAAATATAGTAGGAACATATGACCATTGCAGTATTTGTTCTAAGGGTTTTTTGATTAGAAGAGGTTATTTTGCAGTCTGAAATAGAAAATTTGCATACAGCTTAGGAGTAAAACATTTTGGGGTGGAGAACAAATGTGAGAGGAACTATCTAAAGCTGTGAGTAAGTGCCTGTTTATATACTTTTAACATTTTAACCGGCCAAATTGTATGAACATGCTCTTCCCAAACTTTTCTTTAGCTATAATTAGTTAATCTCTTTTTCTCAGGATGGGAGTGAACACACATTCAAATGCTTTTTGCTTCTTTCATCATTTAGAATATGTTGCTACAGTTGATACACTGATGGCTTTTTTTTTTTTTAGATTATAAATACATTTGTGATGTGGGGACAGGGTGTGTGTTTTAATCAGGAACTTGTTGCTAAAATAATTGGAAATTAAAGGAAAAGCTCACCAAACAATGAAAATTCTGAATTTATTTACTTACCATCATTTAGTTCCAGACCTGGATGCTGTTTATTTTTTCTAGATTTACTCAAAAAAGAGGCCAAGATGAAGGTAAAAGGGTACAATTAAGAACTTTTGACCAATTTTACTGTATTATTTATTTATTTACAGTAGGAGAATATTTGAAAAATCTCCTCACAGTTAATTTCCATGAAAATTTAAATTTGTCTTGACTGAAAATCAAGGCATACAGGCCTAAACACACACACACACAGACACACACACACACACACACACATATGTTGTCCCTCAAAAAAGAAAAAGAAAAGTCATCATTATGAGGTTAGCGTTTTCCCTTGCAGAGTGAAAAGCTGACAAGTAGCAGTCCATTACGATGTGTGTGAGTGTGAATGTGTGACATTTACTGAAATTGCCTTTAAAAGCAGAAAAAAAAGTCATGTTCTTGTCAGGGTGAGAAAAATCTCACATGTGCTCCTCTTCTCCGTAATGCTGCCAATCTTGCTTATTTCTGATGAAATCTATTGAAACCGCATTTAAAGTTAGTGCCAGCCATAGGAGGTCTGGTAGCATTAGTCGAGCCAAGACGAGACTCCTCCTGAGACTGGCACGACCCGCCGACCTGGACTCGCTGACCATTAACACATGCACATTAACACAAGTCATTATACCATATACTGTATATCCACACATTGGTAATTATTGAGACTAATGTTAGTAATTAACATTAGCAAATGACTGTCCTCCATTATGGATAACAATGTCCGATTCCACATTAGACTACTAGTGTTTACTCTCTGAAGCATATGCGTGCATTCATACTGCACACACACACACCTACATGAATGCTGTTTATCTATTCTGCCGGATGTGTCACCATTGCAGTATGTGGCATGTATGCCGATCATTAGGATGAAGGGTGGGCCGCAGTGGGATTTCACCACTAATAAACTCCCATTTTAGCTGGGTGAGTGTCTGCGTGAGTAAGAAACACACACAAAACACTCATGCTATGTCAGTAAGAGCAAAGGGTGGGGGGATATGTTGGAGAGGAGAGGATAAACTCATTTGCTTGTTAAATCTGTGTGCACTCTTGTAATTTGGAAGCCGGGGAGGAAGAGAAACAAACATAAGCCCGTTGGCTTTGTCTGGAGATCCAGAGATGTAGTCTGCAGGTCTGGCCCGAAGCCTGTAAGCAGCTCCATTTAAATCTGGCTGCTTTGCAGTGTGACTGAATCCAGACCAGCCTTGAGCTAGAGTCCAAGAGATCCGTCCAAGTGTAGAGAGACAGCTTCCATTATACTGACCACTGACATGACCACGTCCCCTCTCAAGCCATCCATCTTCTCTCTGAATTTGTTCTCTCCCATTCAGTGTCATTTGCTATTGCAGAATGTTTCAGTTCTCCTGGTGTCCACATTTGCGTCCGTGTGTTAATGTGTGTGAGAGAGCGAGAGGAGAATGGCGCCCCTCCCAGTATTAAAAGCCCTCTTGAGTCTGGGCAGGTGTGTGGAAAGTGTTTGAAGTTTGCAGAAAAGTGCTGGTTGGTTACCATGGTCACTTGCTTGCCATTAAGCATCTCTCTGTAATTACTGTGTCCAGTCGATGTGCACGATGATGCATTTTGTGGTCTCGATAATGTCTTGGGGTTTTAGTGCATGCGTGAGAGAGAGTGCTTTGGAGGTTTGCGTGTGTTTCTTTCTGTTTTGTTCAAATTCATGTTTTCCCCTCTCTTTTTGTTGTTGTTTTGAATGTAAAATTATTTAAAAAATATATTTTTTACTAGTGACAATTTCCAGCCATCTGACCAATGTATAAGACATTCAGTCAAAAAAAGAACTTTAATTAAAATGCGTGTCTCCTGCACAATATATCATTGTTGTTTAATTTTCTTTATTTTATTAATATTATCATTATCATTATTTATTTATACTAAATTTAGTCGCTGCAAATGCTTTGGCACAATTCCTTTTATTAAAACTAGAACGTTACAATAATGTTTATTTTGTTAAAATTAGTTTACTACATTACATTACAGTATTTATGGATATTAATGTTAATCTCAATGTTTACTAAAACAGTAAGATCAAAAGTTATCATATTATTTTAAGATTAAAATATGTTAACATGCAATGAGACCTTTTGGTAAAGGGTTGAACATTCTTTTTTTTAATCTTTATAAAGATTTTAAAATAGTAAAGTTGCTAGTGTAATGAAAAATAGTAAACTTAATGAAGAAACAATATAATTTGAGGGCAATAACATCTATCTATTGAAGGACATTGAAAAGTTTCTGTCTATTCTGACAAAATGCATTTTCTGCAATGAAAGCAAGATTGTAAAGGCTGTCACTGGGGTGGTATGCTTTAAAAAAGGTACTAAGATTATATGCACACTTTAGATGTAAATATGGCAGAGTACTGGGTAGTGAACATCTGAAAGTATGCCTAATACAGTAGATATTTTGCAGATTATATTTAAGGGCTTTTGAAAACATGAAACTGGCATTTTTTTGGTCATATAAATTTTAGTTAATCAGAAGTAAGCTCTGTGGTGTAAACGCTGTAAAATGGGCATAAAGGGCGGTAGAGGAGTCTGGGACAATAGTCTGAAAACTTTTTTTTTTTTTTGTGCAATTTTGTTTAATGATGCTAGTGACAAAAAAAACTTTGTTATGAACTTTTAATAACTTTCTTAATTTTTATTAGGTTATCACTTATATAGTTACTGTATATATTTCCCCTGACATTCATTCACACAGTACATAACTCACACTGGGAGTGACCGGCCGCAAGCAGAGATTCAGTGCACATACTTACAAACACACACAGTTTCTGGAAATGACTATTTTTTTCTTTGGGCAGACAAAAGTCTCTTTTATGCCTCAGTGAAAAAAAAAAAAATGACACAACCTCTGACTTAACATTGCGATCCTTCTAGAATGGACCAGGCAATCTTAAAAGCCTTCTACCCTAGGGTCCAGCATGAAGAGGTAAAAATATCTAATCTCTTCCACCATTTTCTTTAATGGTGCTTTGCCAATCACAATGTACACAAGCACTTCTTTTTTTTTTCCATTTTTTTTTTTTTTTTTGGATTAGGCCTGCTATTTTTCCGGTTGGGCTGTAATAGTGCAGGTATTATATTCCAGCCTGTTTCTATTAATCAAGGAGGTAAAGGAACAATCACTTACTGCAGCAGGATAGCCGCTCGAGAATCTGGACCAAAGTGAGATGCTTATTTGTTCAGAGTCTCAGGACCACGTTGGTTTATTTTAGCAGGCTGGGAGAACGTCTAAAGTCAGCGCATAGGAAGCTCGGCCTATGTACAGATCCATGTGGAAAACAAGCGTATGTGTGTGTGTGTGTGTGTCAGAAAAGGGGATTTTTAGAACTACACTGAAAACATTTCAAATAGGGCTTGGAGGGGAAAAAAGGAGGGGCGGTAAGAGAAAATGGAAGGTCCAAGTGACTGTTTTGGAACATTATATTGACGATGAATGAGCAGGGACATTACAGGATAGTATTTGAATGGAGAAATAACACGAAACGAAAAAGAAGGAGAGTAAGAGAGGGAGAGGATGTGTTTAAATGGACTGGCGACAGACGTATTTCCACCGAGAGAGGGAAACGGCATCTCTCTCCTGCTGAATAGACATGATGAATGAGGGAGAATCTGCTTCTGACAGACATCATGCTAAACGTTACAGGGATACAAGTGTGTGTGTGTGTGTGTGTGTGTGTGAGGAGCCCATATGTATTTCATAAAGATGATTTCCATAATAAATGGGAGAAAAAGAACAGGCCATATAAGATAAAAGACTGATGTAAGGAACTACAGTATGTAAAGGATTTTCCTCTCTTTCTTTCATACACAATGTTTGATTCATCTGCATTTTTGATTAATCTGCAGTTTATTTTCTTACGTCTATACATCCTATTGTCACAAGAATTTGGAGCTGGTCCTTTGTTAAACATGCTTTTATTTTTCATCACAGCCATTAATCTTCATTTGCAATATAAGATATTAGAGGGTGGAACGTTTTCATTCCAGAGAGTATCTGATTGGACAAAAATAAATACATTTGTTGTTCTCCCTGTTGATTTGCATTTTGCTATTTAAATGTGTAAGCTAACATACATGGACTAACTAAAACTAATTTTTGATTTATCATTCTAATTTTTGTATATATGATAAAAGTGCATTTTGTTGGTGTTTAAAAAATATTAGCATATTATCATCAACATTATCATCTTAAACTAGCATACATGTTTTAACTGCAAAACTAAATATATATATATATATATATATATATATATATATATATATATATATATATATATATATATATATATATATATATATATAGGTTGTCTTTTAAATGTGTAAGCTAACATGCATGTACTAACTAAAACTAAATTTACATTTTTTTTAAGTGAATTTGGTTGGTGTTTAGAAAAATATTAGCATTTTACCATGACCTTAAGCTAACATTCACGGACTAACTACAACAAACATTTTTATATATTTTATATTTTGCATTTTAAATGTGTATGTATGACAGAAGCAACTTTTGTCAGTGTTTAAACGCACCTAGCATATTAACATGACCTCAAAATACATAGACTAAACATCAAAAAACTAAATTATGATTTTCAATATTGTTTCTTGCTCTATATACATATCTCCAGCTCTCTCACACACACACACACACACACACACACACACACACACAGGTCACCCCTGGAGGAACATGTAGCAAAAAAACAGCGGAACACATAAAGCTCCACATTAAAATCAACAAGACAGACAAAATAATGCATTTATTCATCAGCTTCTTTCCGTCGTACCCCTCTGACAATTAAATCCTCCAATTATCATCGCTGGACACCCACTGATCGATATCAGCTGCCTGATGTTAGTTTGCCTGTAGCATTTTTTCCTCTGTTTCGCTCTTTTCCTCGTTCTCTCTCTCTGTATTTTTGTTTTCCATTAGAAAGGAAATATAGGAATTTATTGCACCCTGATCAGGTTTCTCCCCTACAAACTTTAAAACCCAATTATTTTCCTCTCGTCCCCAGTGTGTGTATTTGTTTGTGCTGTGTTTATATGTATGAGATGCATCTCAAGTTTTTTTTTTTTTTTTCATATGCATTGGGTGTTCCACAGATTTTCAGTCTCAAGTGTATATTGTGTTAAAGAACACGCTTTGAGTTTATGCGCTATTATTTGTGTATGTGTGTGTAAGTGTAAGTGTACACGCGGCTTCACATGAAACTTACAGTGGCAAAGAGATGATGGAGCAGTCCCGCATTTTCAATATCTCTCAACTCACCCATTAGAAGCCATTTGGTGCTTATGGGATACATTAATACATGGCTCAATGGCAGCAGCTTTAATTCCAAACACCAAACTAACAATCAAAAAAAATAAAAAAAACTATCAAACTATTATGTCTATTATGTATTGTGGTTTGCTCTAATATCACTAATGGGGAATGGAGCATGCGGAGCGCATTCCACATTAAAAACCTTTAGCACCCATTGCTAATTGCCCTGCATTTATTGTAATTGTTAATGCATCGAATTTAAGACAGTTTATCCCACACTGTTTTATACGGCCACTGAAACAGCAGTTGGGTGATTATATTGATGAGTCAGAGTTGTAGAGTACAGTGTTTTTCGGGGCGTATGTAATTGTGCCTGAAGAGCGGGCATATGGGTGATGCCTGACAGGAAGTGGGCAGTAAATGAAAGGGACACTAGGATTTGAGAAGAGAAATAATTAGACATCAGCAGGCCACACACAGAATCTGCGCCTGCAGATCTCCCAGAGAGAGTTTGAATGTCTGTCAATAAGTGCACCTCCACTGCTACTTATTTGTTCATTTATTAATTATGTTGGCTAATTTGACAATGCTTTCAGCCACTAATAAAATATTGTACTTTTAGCTCCATTTAATACATTTTATATGTTAAGATTTGTCTGGGCCTACACTGTTGTAAAAATGTTGGAAAAAATGACATTTTAGGAGCGCTCCTTTGTGCCACTGAGATTACCGACTCTGTAACAAGCGAAAGTTACCATTTTTGCATTGTCTTGTCCAAAAGTGTGGGAATCAGTCTCAGTACCAAAGTCTTCTTTTATAGCAAGCCTCCATTTTTGTATCTAGGAGGTCAAATGTTTGAGGCCTTAGACTAGCAAATATTCCCTGTTTAATTCTGTATTGTGCTCAAAGCACAGAGAAAGTGTTTAAATTTTCAACTGGAGGACGTTTTCAAATGCTGATATTATAGTTAGATATTATACTCTAAACTAAACATATTTTGCTCTGTTTCAAAACAGTGTGCTCATAAAGGAGTGTTTTAAAAGAAGAAGAAGAAGAAGGAAAAAAAAACTTTTATTTATTTATTTATTTACTTACTTTATTCTTCTTTTTTTGTAACAATTAAAAAAAGGCATCACTTTTGATCAATTTAATGCATACTTGCTGAATAAAAGTATTAAGAAAAAGAAAAGTTTATAGAAAAAAAGTATATATATATAAAAAAACTAGTTTCCCATGAGCTTTATGAATAGTGTTCCAAATCAGTCACTTATGAGGTTCCATGGCTGTTTGGAAGCTGTCTAGGTACGCAGCAAAGCAGCTTACTAGGATTTGGAAGAGATATACTGCCAACGAGAGTAGAGCTAAAGCTGAAAAGACCTGGCATTTTGTGATGTACACACTGTATTTGCATCGGTATAAAAGATCATAAATGTAAATTTGAATCTATTTTGTATGACTGTATCAAAGAATGGGTGGGTGAGTTACTAAGGGGGTAATAATACAATATTCTTTATCCTTTTTTCCCCTCCCCTTTCACCCCATTCATTCATCCGTCTATCCAGCTGTGTGCCTATTCATCCTTCTTTTCTATTTTTTTTCTCAGTCTTATGACAGCTCTGCCTCTCTTCAGAGCACTGCTGCATCTCTAGTGATCATCAGCTGAGAACCCTGAGTCATTTACTCTCTCTCTCCTCTCCTCACTTGCTTTCATTAAACCTCAAATGGGATGTCATGCTTCACCTTCATCCCTCTCTTGTCCCGTGTGAAAGGCTAGACCTTTCAGAGGCGATGGAGGGATGAGAAAAAGACCTGAGCACAGCACGAGAGAGGAGGGATGACCTCTCTGTTTACATTTGCCTGGTGCCACAGCCCCGCTGAGGCATTGATGTGGTATTACGGTCCCGGAGCGAAGCCGAGATAGAGAAAGAGCTGGATGAAGATAAACAAGAGAGAAAAGTCAAGCGCTTCTCAGAGCGAACCCGCAGGAGTTTGGGGTCTTTAGCCATTTCGATCACATTTTGGAGCCACTGAATGACGTCTTTGAATCCAGCGCTTGACCTGTTCAACTTTAGCAGTGCTACAATATAGAGGCGTACTTTAAGAGTGGAATCCACCTGTGTATTAGTGTGTAGAGTATATCACAAACCAAAGCCAGAATCACTAATCTACTCTTATTAAAGGCCTCTTACTGTGCAGTACTCTATCTCAACAGGATTCCGGCCAAGGTGTTTAACGTCTCCACCAGACAACATCCTCTTTGTGCAGCAGCTTTTCTGATTTCAGTTGAACTCTTTCTTGCTTGTCTGTGCTTCCTTTTGCTATCTGTACATCTTACTCCCCCTAATGGACATAAGTGGCACTGCATGTCACAGTTGTGGGTTTGTCTGAACATGGATTTGCAGTGCAACTGTATCAGCCGAATGTACTTACATCGTCCGTGCTGGATATTTAGGTTTGCAGGCCTTGGTATAGATACAACCATACCATAATCATATCAATGACTGTGGCACTTTATTCTAAACAGAGATTTGGAAAATGCTTATTTAATCTGCAGAAATAAAGTTTATCTGTTACACCAAATAACATAATCCTATATTTGTTGACTCATACCACTGCACATTACTTAATGTGCTGGTCCCCATGCTGTTAGATGGCCTGATGGTGAACCACCGTGCGATGAAATTAAATTAGACATACGTACACAAGCGCCAATTCAGCATCGCTGCTTGCTGCCACATATGGTCAGAATCTCGAGAGAAAATGAAGCAAAAAGTGAAACCAGTTTCCGAGTTGCAACCAACTTCTCCATTCGGATGTTTCTTGAACCGTGAAAATGACCGCATGAGCAACATCTCGGGTATTAAGTATTCATGACAGATCTTGTGAGATGGTCTGATCGCAAGCTTGCTCGGCAGCAATCGGGGAGCGGTGATGTAAAAAACAAAGAAAAGAAAAAATAAACCATTCGGTTTGTCTGTAAATGGATTTGCTTGTTTGTGGGTAAAAGCACAGGATACTCAGGATGGTCGTGTATTTCAAAAAGGAAATGCATTGAATGTCTTTCCTGTCACAGTGCTGAGACTTCTGTTAAAAGCTTCAAGCAACACTTTATACATTATGGAGAAAATAATGGGTAGAAATAAAAGCATTCTAAAAATACAGTCTGACAGATGAATAAATAGCACTCTCAAAACCGAAAAAAACTTCTGCCATTTCAGTGTTTTGTTTTTTTTTTTTTTTCATGCTAGTTTATTAAGAGGTACTTTGTTCGGTAAATATTTCACGAAGCGTGAACATTAGATCAGGACAGTTACTGATATGAGCAAACACTGAACTCTCAGCCTTTTTTTTTTTTTTGGTAAATATAGTAATATATACTTTTATGTCTTTATACATGTAACAAGGCATTAATTATTTAATCTTTTGAATAAACTTTATTTTATAAGATGCATACATTTATAATTTATATTTAATAATTTGCCTGTCTGTTTATTTATTTATGTATTTATTAACTGTATGAATTTCAGAATATCTCTCTTTTGCCTAAATCACCCTAACTGTGTGAATGATGAATGCCACAAATGTGTGTGTGTGTGTGTGTCAAAAACATAAAAACAAAAAGTTTTTAATAATATAATGAAAAGAGCTGTCACCATTATTAATTTAATAACAATGAAAAGAAATACATTAGAAAAATTCTAATCATTTTATTTATTCAGTAATAATTATGTTTTACACAAAGTGAGAGGGAAAGTTTATCCAACCATGAAATTTGATTTTACAAGATTTCTTGTGAGCTGTCATGTTGCATTTATAAATCCAGTAATATAAAAATAAAGCACAGTCAAATCAGTGGTTTCACATTTCAATGAAGCCGAACTGTCAGGTGCTCGATGCATTTGTTTTAGTGAAAGAAAAAATGCCTTGAAGACCACTGTTTTTGTAGATTAGAGTGTTGAGCAGTTAATGTCTGTTTTATCCCTTAATGACAGCTAATCCAGACCGTTCATTAAGAGTCATGAACTCAAGTCCCCATGACATTCTTCAATTTTCTAATTAAAAGTGTAACAGGGGGTCTTCAATAAGGATGTGTTAATGGTTACAATAAAAACACACAGCTTACGTGAGCAGCAGAGTTTCAGGGTCTAAGCTAGCAAACTGAATAAAGCTCCTTGAAGAAAATGCTGCCTATATCATTTGTAACACTTTTAAACTGATTTAGTTAGAATTTTGTTTAGTTTGAATTCAAATATCACTTGCTTTTCTGTTTGTTCGCTTGCTTTGCTATATTTTGTTTGTTTTATTTTTTATTTATTTGTTTTGTTTTGTTCTAAAGCATTCCTGTAGCTCAGAGTGATTCAATGCCAGGGTCATAGTTTCGATATATACACACACACACACACACACACACACACACACACACACACACACATATATATATATATATATATATATATATATATATATATATATATATATATATATATATAGTAGACAACTTTATATGTGTACTGTATATATATTTTATATATACAATTTGTTCAAGGTTTTGTTTTGTAATTATTATTATTATTATTATTATTATTATTATTATTATTATTATTATTATCTTCATTGCTTATTTACAATTAGCTGTTGTTGCATTTCAGTTGTTTAATTGTCTTAAGCGCATAATTACGTAGTGTATACTAGTGGAGAAGCTTCACATTAGCATAATGAGTGTCCTTACTTTATCCATTTAAAACCTATTATCTTTCCCCGGATTGTGCTTTTATCTCTTAAAAAAATAATTGGAATGGACTCGTTTTTGTCAGGTAATGAACTTTGAACTTTTCCTCCTGTCAGAGGAGTTTGGGACAATCCAGATTGACGGGACGTAAAAAAAAAAAAAAAAAAAAAAAAAAAAAAACACTGATTGGCACGGGATGCATTATCCTGCTTTCCTGCTGTAATTTCATGCATCTCAATCCCTGCCACAGGCTGCAACATGGAACCAAGAATTTAGGCAAGGGTCAAAGTGTCAGGATTAATTTGGAGGGGTAGAAAAAAATGGAACACCCCCACCGCCCTCGTCATAACCCTCCGTCCGCCCGCCTGCGTTCATCTACACCAGCTGTTGCCCTGTTGCTATTCCAGGCTGAGGGGAAATGGATCTAAAAGGCCCTGGCAGATGATGCAGCTATGAGATTATTACCATGCTGCTTACACACACACAATAAAAAGCCCTCAGATCTGTGCTGCCCTCAGCTTGCATAGCAATCAACCTTCATGTTAGAGAATGTAGTCCTGATTAAATGTTCATGACTAGCTCTATAACCCTCATCATCATCTTCTTTTTCAATATTTCAGACATCGCTTCTCAAATAGCATGAGATATTTTGCTGTCATGTTATATTTCTGTTTAAATACACTTTTTTTTCCGCTGTATTTCAAATTTGAAATATAAGCATTTCTTTAAGGGTTTAATATTGTTAGAAATATATACAGAATATATTTAATAATTGCTCCTGCATTGGCAATGCAGTACCACAGTCTTGCCGGTTAAAGTTTGTTTGTGTATTTTAGACATGGCATGAGCTCTGCCAAGGGTAAGAGCACAGCTGGCATTTGCCCCCCATCACCCACTGCTGTTTTAAAGCGACAGAATTGCCCATCGGTCAGAAATGTGCAGGTTCAACAGCAGGGCACAGGGACGACTTGCCGAGGGAAAAATAAAAGCAGGACGAGGAAGCTAAGCTGTTATACCAAGCGACATTGTCAGCATTATCGTGGCCTCTGTTTGAACCCAAAAAAAGTCGGTCAATTATTTGGGAGAGATTTGTGCGACGATTTGATTGCTTTGCTGTAGAAGGATAAAAAAGAGAAAACTGAATTAATAGAGACACATCGACCCTGTTTTAACCCTACGTGCCTCCCTAGAGGAGAAAATGACCAGCGACCGTGAGGGTTGTTCTCTTGTCTCTGTCGCAGAGTTTATATGTTTGCATGCTTTCAAAGAAAGGCAGACATGCTCGGTTAATATAAAATGAGGATTTTGAAAGTATTATTATGTTTTTACATTATTGAAAGGTTGTGTGCAAGCATGTATGAGTGACGTTGTACGTTAACATTGTATTTAATTTTGATTTAGAGAAAGAAAATAGTGTCTGTTATTTTTGATACATTTTGTACATAAATCAGAGCGCAGATGAAGAATGAATTAAACAAATAAAATTATCGAGAGACAAGTTAGCTAATAAAATATACAATAATATCAACTACACATTTCTCAGTTCCTCATTTTTGTTTTTGCCATGTTGCATTTTCTGGTCATGATGGATATGTTGAGCATAGTAGAAGTATAGTCAAACCAAATATTAATATATTAAAGTATTACTAACATATTTTTTGATAATTTTGCATATTTTACACCCCACCACATTCAAAAACTATTAAAGACATAATCACTACACTATTGTGTTTGTTCACTTTTACAGTCACTGTTAAAAAAAAAAAAAAAAAAAAATATAAATGCGCCTCAGGTTTTTTTTTTTTTTTTTATGTATTACATTCTGACATTTACACATTTGGGGCAGAGATCACACCATCCGATTATTACAACTAAAACCTGATTAATTTCCAAAAATGAGTTATCTGCTTCATGAGTTTAGACAGATGGGTTCATGGAGAGTTCATGTGTCTATTGTGATTGGTGAGAGATGGCAGTGCCCAACGGAGAACTGTCCCATTTAACCATTGACTGTTATAATAATAATAATAATAATAATATAAAAATTATAATTTTCTATACCTCCCTCCCCCAATTTCCTTTTCTATTTTTTTATGAATATATATATTTTTTCTTATTTATATTTTATATTAATATTTATCCTGGTTATCATTCCAGACCCTTCATCCATACTTAAATAAACTGAACTTTTAACTGTGGATGTATTATATAATTAGACCATTAAACTGATGTGATTCCTTTTGATGTGATAATCTATCATAATTACAAAAAACTAATAAAAATATATGATGTGTAAGCATGAAAATGTGGTGTATTCAATAAGCACACATCCATAAAATCAAGCTTGAACAACAGCCAGCGCACAAGACATCATCAATCATATCAGACATATTTTCATTCATTTGCAGTTTGTTACTTCACTATTAAATTACTACTTTTTTTTCAAGTTACTAAAGACCACAAACATAAGTTACATGTGTGTGTTTGATATATTTGACATATCTTAAAGTATTTTAACTTATTAAGTAATTTAACTAATTACTGTGACAGCAAAAGTAATTGTTTTCATGCTCATCATCCAAACCAATAAATTGGACTACACACTTTAAACACAAATCTTTTTAAAAAGCAATGAACTTAAAATCTGTTACCAACATTTGACTGGCTTTTATAGCAATAGATCACTTAGCCGATATTAATTTGGCTTTATTTGTATTTATTTATTTTTATTTTATTTTATTTTTACATAAAGTATGTTAGCAATAACATATTGTGCTAGATATAGAAGCTCATCAATGTCGTTAAGTGGTGGAATGAAATTAAAACAGCAATATATATATATATATATATATATATATATATATGCCATCTGAAATTTTCATCTAAAATTAGGATTTTTATCAAGCTCCTATGCTTAGGTTGAGCCATTTTACCTTAATGGCAATGTGCAGGTAATTTTACAGGCTATTAAAGTGAAATAACTGAACATAAATATAGGAGCCTGATAAAAATCCTAATTTTAGATGAAAATTTCAGATGGCACTTAGAGGTTTTTGTCTCTGAACTCTTCATATATATAAAAAAATATAAATATATATATATATATATATATATATGTATATACACACAAAATCATTATATTCTTTGCAGAAAGCTTATATGTTCTGTACCAATTTAGCTGTTTTAATGTATCAAAATGCAGAATCCCCATAAGTGATTTCTTAACACAAATATGCTGTGTGTTTATCGAATGTGAGCGAATGAGGACAGTTGCATGTGGTTGTCTGACACGATTCTCCCCCGCCTCTCTTAGTCGGGCATTAGAGTGATAATACCTAGAGTTCACAGCCTCTACTTTAAAATACACAGACAGTGTTCCACTGACCATTTCACCCCACTTTCACAGATCCCTGAAAGAGTACGACAGATAGAATGATAAAACTATTGCCACTTTGGATAAAACTATTTTTAAGTATAAGATTTTAATATAAATTATATTTAAATATGCAATAAAGGATTATTCCTTTTTCATTTTATTTATTTATATTACAATATATATATATATATATATATATATATATGTATAAAAACATAGAATAGAATAGAATAGAATAGAATAGAATAGAATAGAATAGAATAGAATTTGTAATTTTTGTAATTATCCAGCATGCATTTTTTATGACCATTTTTATTTCAGAGACTACATCTGTCACACCTCAGGACCATTTAAGAAAAACTAATGAAGAAAAAGTTTAATAAAAAAATACACACACAAAGAGAAATGGTGATTAGTCACAGCACCTAAAATATATGCTTTCCTATAAATTATTTACAATATTTTCTACAACCTTGATTTTGAAATAAACACAGACGTTTAAACATTTACATGTATTAATTTAGCAAATACATTAAACAAGCAAGCAACACTCACACAGCGTGACACAATTCATTTATATTAAAAAATAACAAAATACATTTTGACTCCCTTGATAAACGACTTAAACAAATAGCCCATGAAGAATTATAGGCCCTATTGTCTCCAGTAGCCCCTGTGCTTATGGTATGAATATAATTTGGTTTTGATTAGGCTGCCAGGTAGTTCAATAATGCATGTCGTGCATCACTGACTAAACTAAATACATCTCCATCAACAAGACTGTTATTTCAGTAACGATCCAGCCGATGGCACAAATTGATTCAAAGCACTATTGTGAAGCCAGCCCCCCTCTCCTCCATTACGTACAAACACACACATTTTTGATATGGGTTTATCAGTTTTTGACTGCCTTCATAAAACGTCATGGGGAAATTTTGGTTAGTTCGATCAAACAAATCCCAAATCAAGAGCTAAAGCCACAGGATGGGTGTGTGTTTGTTTGTGTTAAAAAGTGAACTAAATAAACAATTTGGGCTGGTCTCTGCTCGGTCAAAGAGTGTGTGTGTCCACACTTGTTTTGCTGTTGTGCCGTGAGCGGGTTGTCATTTGTTTTCTGAGCAGCTAATGTGGAGTGAGTGTGCCGTCTACTGTACACTCTCAGAATTTAGCACACATGTCACACGAAATACATTCACACACATGTAGCAGACAAATGGCTTCAATAACTGTGGCCTTGAGACCTGGCAAATTTGTCTGAATTTGATTTTTGTCTGGCATGAATCTTTTCTCCTGGCATGAATGTTTACTGATGTGTGTTTGACCAAAATTCTGAATTTAATACTTACAAATGGTTAACGTTATGTTAGGTCAACAAACAGAACAGTGTTAATTTGCTTTACAATGTAGTCAGTGAGTTTGCTTGGCCCCTTTTACATTTTACATTCCTATATTAAATATATATTCAGGTTTATTCTTATTCTGCATGCTTTCTTAAAATTGTATACCCCTCATTAGAACATTTCTGACAGGATTTTGCCAGAAAGTTGGATATTTCAAATAGTAATGTTATTTTAATTATTATTATTATTATTATTATTATTATTGTTTTTGTTGTTGTTATATATATATATATATATATACAGAAGAACACTAGGCACATTTGATAAAATAACAAAATAGAAAAGAAGAAAACTGATTTTATATATATATATATATATATATATATATATATATATATATATATATATATATATATATATTTGAATATATTTATAGAATTAAATATATATTCTTTTTATTTTTCATTCATATTTTAACATCCATAAAATTAGAAAAAATTAAGAAAAAAATCTAATAAATTCTTAATTCGCTTTGGATAAAAGCTCTACTAAATGATTAGATGTAAATGTAAAATTATTCATTATGCCTGAATGGTTTTGCAAAGCTGATTTTTAAAATATTAATATTGTTTTTGTAAAGTAGAAAAATGTAAGTATTTAATTAAATAAAACAAAAAATGTATTGATCATGTAAATTTTGGGGACATAGAGTACATAATATGCATTTATGTTTAGGCTGTAATTTAAATGTCAAAGTCTTAAAATATGTACTGTAATAATTTAGTTTTTCCAATGAATGTTTCTTCTTCTTCTTCTTCTTCTTGAATAGGTTCCTGGTACAAATGCATGGTACAATTTGTTTATGATCTAGTGCAACTAATATTTAGCAATTTTTACATAAACAATGATTATTTATTTGTGATATTATTTATAAAAAAAAAAAAAAAAAGCTGCCGGAATTTGGTCTTCAGGTCTTTAAGTTTGATATCTGTTCCTGCTTTTCTCACCCACACGTGGTTTGAGGGTCCCTCAGGAAAGAGATGCGTGACAAACAGAAAAAGATGTTTGTTGTTGGTGGACCGCACCTGTTGACCTTTCTGATCAAAGCAAAGGAGATTTTTGACCAGTTCTGTGAGCAACGACCAGCCATCCAAAATTATGTGTAAATGATATATAAAAATATATTTGGTTCGAAGTCAAAATCATTTAAATTAAAATATAAAATAAGAATGTAATGTTTTTACTTTCTTTTCTTTTTTTTTCTTCAGTTTTGTTGTTCATAGTTTAGACAAAAAAGTCCACTCACATTCAGTCACCTTAGAATTTTTACACAAAGTTTGGAAACTCAAAGTATGTCCTGAAGTGTTTAGTGTAATTTTAAACTCAACAAATAATGCACTAAATAGATGTGTAACCGTGGACATCTCTCGTACACACACACACACACACTGAGTCTTGCTTCTGTTGGTCTCTCCTTACTTTTAGTGCATGATCGAGAGATTTAAAATAAACAATTGAAATGATTCAGCAATCAGCATTTCATTCCATTTCTGAAATCAAGCCAGCATCGAAAGTGCAGCCTCTTGAGTGGCCGAGTGCACGCGCTCTTTTACTGTCATCACAGGCAATCATATGAAATCAGAGATGAGGGGAAAATATGTAAAATAGTGAGGAACGCAGCATAATAGCAGTTTCATTGTCATTTTACATGTTATCATACTGACCACAAGCAGCTGAGACCCGAGCATGTGTAAATTTGATGTTTTTAATTTGACGTTAAAACACTCTATCTACAACTTGAATTTGAATTCTGTATTTTCATATTTATCAAGTATGCAGAATATTATGGAAAATATAAAATGGAATATTAACATATTGTAATTTAAATAATGATTTAATATTCCATTTTTTTATTAAATGCAGCAATTACAATTTTATGCTAATCTCCAGCGTGTAATAAGTAATTTTATACTAAATATACATATATATATATAATATATATATAATTAATTAATTACCATTTAATAATTTATAGTTTATTTATTTATAATAATTATTTTTTTCTTGTAAGGTATATTTGATCATTTTAAGATGTTTTATTGTTGCTATTGTTTTTACACATTTGATTTATGTCATCATTAAAATAATATAATAGAATACCTTTGAAAATTAAATTCAACAAAATTCGTATATGATTATAAAACCTGTGTTGTGCTACACAAATGGGTCAGGATAGCATTATGGTGAGGAACAGTCGGTCAGACAGAGTGCGCTGTGATGTGAGCCACTCAACCGTACTGTCCCCACCTGAGGCACACACTTACCCGTCTTTCACCCCGTTACATAAAGAGTGCGGCACCAACGCTCCCCACTCCGGGGTACGAGAGACAGAGAAAGAGAGAGAAATGTTCAGCTCAGCTTTCGGCCTGTAATTACGCTCCTCAACGGACTCATGCGATGCTGACCCAGATATGGGCTGGGAGAACTTACTGAAAAACTCTCTTAAAGTGTGTGTGCTTGCCATGTCTTTATGAGAGTGTGTATGTGTGTTTGAGCATGAAACCAGACCTGAACAGTAGTTTGGATATGAGGCCGCCTGTGTGTAACCCGCCAGTCTGCAATCATAAAGGTATGGCTGTAATTTCTGCCGTTCCATGATGGTAATTGCAACCTGACTTCTCATGAATGCCCCACTGATTCACCCAGACCACCATCTAATTTAGGTCTCATAACTTTTTTTTTTTTTTTTTTAAAACCCGCTAACTCATCTGATTGGTCAGTTATTTTAACCTTTGATCCTTGCCTAGATCAGTCTAGTCCCATGAGATCTATGGTGGATGAGTCCTTTTGATGCTTCTGAACTGATATGGAAATGCATCCCTGATGATACATCATTACTAGACTTCCATCAGGATCAAGGCTGTAATTCATGCCATTGTCATGTTCCTTCTTCTTTTAACCTACATTTTGAGTTTGCTTTTGTTATTATTAGGTTTGACACTTAATTTAAAAATAAAAAAATAAAACAAATTACGTAAAAACGAAAGATTTCTGATAACTGTCGTGCCAAATAGTAAAGCCATGAAACATTAATAAACAAAATACCTTCTTTAAAGCCCTTCAAGTGCTGGAATGTAGTCGGGGGTATAGGCGTGGTAACTGATGGCCTAGTTTATTGTGATTAGAGCAGTTGCATTAAATTGAGAGGAGGGTGCAGAATGAGGAAGATTGATGCCAAACTTTCAGCATGGAAAATAGGTCATGCGCTTGTAATGCAACTGAACTCTTGAACCAAACAAAAGTGCTCCTATTGTCCTGACACTCCCCCTAAGACCCATAAAAAGACATCATGTTCATCAGGAAGGCTTACTGATTTATCTTTGTAATACTTTTTTGTTTGTTTGTTTTTTGTTTTAGCAGCCAACAAACACACACTTTTCATTTTTGTAATTTTGGTAGACACCAAAACATCTTAAACTTAATTTATGTGTAATAAATGGCTGGCTATGGTTAGTATTATCTTTTTAATAGTTATTTAATTTTGATATATTAAAGTTGTATATATAAACCAGCTATATCAAATATGTATTTTGATAGTGGATGTACAAAAGTAGTTGAATTACTTTTTTTTTGTACTTTTTTTTTTAATATTATACATGCGCAGAATGAAATTAAGATTCCACTTGAAATTAAAATTCACCTCAGCATAATTTACATATATCACGTAGAGCACATACAACAAAAACATGAATTGCAAGGTTTGATTCTGTTACAAGCAAGCAAAAAAAAAAAAAACAGTAATTACACTAAACCTTACATTCAGCATAAGAAAAATAAAGAGTTATATTGCACATTAAGCGTGTATTGCAGTCTTGGCCAAATATTTGTATTTTATTATATATATATATATATATATATATATATATAGATAGATAGATAGATAGATAGATAGATAGATAGATTTGGAATTGTAGTAAACATTGCAAGTTTATTAAATTATATCATATTATATTATAGGCCTATTATATTATATCATATTATATTATAGCAAAAGTTTTAGTATTTTATGAAGTATTAAATGTGGCTAAATCACTATTGGTATGTTGGCAAAAGCTTGCGCATATATTTTATATTTTGAAGATTAATGCGTCATTGTGAAGAAGCCCTATCAAGTGAAGGCAAATTGTGTTGTGATAGTCTTCACCCAATCAGATTTGCTCTGCAGTGCTAAACTGTGATTGGATGCTGCTTCTTCCTGTTTATCATGTCACTTCGCTACCCTCTGAATGACCTCGTTTTTTTATTTTTGTCCTGATGGACCCACATTTTAACCTGAGAAAACAAGTGGCACTAAAATGCGCACACACACACACAGACACAAAAATCAAAATGGCGACACATGATACCTCATTTTTCCTGCTGCAGTATCTTCCTGTATCCTCACCAGCAGAGACGCTGTCATCCAGCATGGCCACCATCTTGAAATGACCACAGCGCCACTTTGTGATCACAGAATTGTTCTGCAACAGTTAATACCATGTCCTCCATGTTGAGTTTTTGACGGCAGTTGCAACTCCGTAAGTTAGTTTGTCGTTTGTACAATATTTTTATTCCAAACACGAGAACGTGTGCCGAAATCCAGGGATGCATTCCTTCAAATATTGTTCACTTTTTCTTTTTATACGTCTCTTTCTCTCTTTTTAGCCTTTTCCCTGCCACTGCATGTGTGTGTATGTGCGTGTGTGTCAGACAGCCTCATAATATCAGATTGCACAGCCTGCATTGGCCAAATGTGAATTTTATACTCTAGTGAACACAGGCTTTTGCTTTCATTAGCTCACATTCTCCTCAGCGGTGCAAATACCCTGTCGCTGCGCACAAGGGGTGGCAGACGGACCGCCGCGGATGGGAGGGGGACTCCTGATTTCCAGAAAGCTCTGCTCCAGAGCCCCTGCCTGGGGCAGGGGGGTTTGCGGTCTAATTTGCCCCATATTGCACCACAGTTCAGGCCCGGCTACTGGATTTTCTGTAGGCGTGTATGTGCATGCCTGGGGTAAATTTGGCCATTTAAAAATTATTTTTGAATCACATAATCCCGAATAAATGTGGTAATCACCAGCTGTGCAGCATTACAACTCTCATTTGTTAGCATCACTTCCTTAAACCTCACAGCTCAGGTGGCACGTTTAGTAAGATCTCAGTTTCAGCAAAAATCCACCGTTTGCTTCCCAGTGTTCACGTTTACATTATCGAGCCTCGCTCGCACTCAGGAATTTCTTAGGTTACATCAAACGCTTCTAAACCTGATCAGGGAGAAAATCCAGCTGATTCTCCACCAATCAGCAGCCACGATCAAACGTCTAGCCACATTATGAAAGCCACGTGCATAGACGCTTTAGCTCTGGATTACCGTTCATGAGGAAAACTTCTTCTCTCTCACTTTTATTTCTCAATTCGGCCCGGTTGTTTCTCATCTTCAGTTAATGCTGCATGAGAGGAGATAGAGAGAACAAATTGAGAGGAGAAATGTACTTGTACGTAAACATTGTGCCTGTTCGAAAACAGGGCCAGGAGATACGAGAATTGTTTCTGTCAGAGTCCCCCTCGAGAGATGAAAGGAAATGCTGGCTCTGTCTCATACTATTACAGACTCTCGCTCCTCGCTTACTCTCTCCCTCTCTTTCTCCCGGAGAACCTGCAAAGAAAGTTCAGTTCCCTCTCTCACTCCTTCCTTTCACTGATTACCTTCATTTGTTTTCCTCTGTTTTTATTTGATGACTCTTTAGGGCAATTGCCCGGCCCACATCTCAATAGATGTCCTCATTAAAACAGATTACCTCAGATCCACGGCGGACAGAACGAGGGATGGCCAAATAAAAAGGTTGTTTGTCTTTCCTTGTTCTACTTTTTCATTTTGACTAAGTGCACATGCAACAGTGACTTGTTTATTGACACATTTTAAAGGTTGGACTTCTTTTAACTTCAGTAACACCAGAAGACCCAAGATAATAAATTAATAAATGGAATCAGAACATGGCATATAATATACTAGTAATAATAATAGTGATAATAATAATAATAATAATAATAATAATGAAAGAATTTCAAGCCATTTAAAGTCATAATAATTTAGTTTAATTTAATTAAAAAATACAAAATCTTAATAATCTGTCTTTAAATGCTGTGTAAAATATTTAGTATTATTGATAATAATAATATTCAAAAACAATCTAGAACACTTGTTCATATTTGAAACTATTTTCACCAATGTGTCTCCATTCACACTAAGTATATATATATTTTTTATTATTATATTATAATATGATTTTTAGTTAAATGTATATGCTCTTAATATTTCCAGCAGGGTTGTTGTCTAAAACCTTCAGATGACTCAGCGCTCACATCTCTCTTTGTAAATTAGTGGAACTCGATGTGAAAACAGAGATGAGTGTGTGTGCTGCATCGCTCTGCATGATGTGACAGACAGCTGCCCTGTGTGTCTCATTTCACACAAGACACATTACCTAACTAACTCTCACCTGTAGATTACACTGTTTGTAAGCAATCTATGTGTGAACATGGCCGTGTTTAGCACTTTAAAACAGGTCTGACAACAGTATTCTGTCGCCTCTGTCTCTTTCCTTCTCTCTCGGGTTCAAACAAAGTGCAGTGGTCGGAGTGAGTGAATAGTAGCTAAAATGGAAGTGTCTTCGGGCGACCTGTCATCTCTGTGTCGCTGCTGAAGCCAAGATGTGCGCAGCGCCTCCCCCTACACCACCCGACCCTGTTCATCTCTTCCTCTATCACTCCATCTCTCTCAGCCCCTCTGTGCCCCCCTCTTGCTCCTCAGCGCTGAAACCGGATCTGAGCTTTACCGTAATCGGCAGTTATGTGAAACAGACCTGATTATGGCCCCGTAGCCGAGATCAAGGCAGAGAAACAGAGCGCAGTAGAAATGCAGGGAGGTTTCAACCATTTTTGTTCAAAAACAATGCATTTCTGCTGTTATGACTCATCTTTTAGATGGCTAACATCGATAACATTTTTTGTTTACCTCATGAATCATATGGATGATGTCTTTTTGGTTTCCACGGGGCCAACTTGATTGACCCTTCATGATTTATTGATTTGATTAAAGGACTTGTTCATTAGCTTTTGACCGTCGGCAGATGAAGGGATGGTGGATGTGAGTGATAAAATTTGGCAGATGACAGGAAGGGGTTTTGTAAAGTCTCGGATAACACAACGTCTGCACCCACAACACATGTGGTCAGAAACCCTAAAATGTGTTTTGCATATGAATAAATGTGTAAAGCTGCTTTATTGTGGTCAGTGAGGAGTTGATTTTATCAGTGGCATTAGGTTTTTATTATTATTGTTATTTTGCAGTTTTTATTATTATTATTATTATTATTATTATTATTATTCCCCTGCAATACCTGTTTTGGCACATTTATGACATGCAAAGGATGCGGGTGGGGGGGTGGGTGTAGTAAAAAATATAAAATAGAAAAGCTACAAATGATTTCAGATCCTGCAAGTCAATCTGTCCTTGAATAGTTTACAAGAGCAGATTCTCTTGTGAACAGTTAGCACTGCCTCATAAAGTATTTTCACACTACAATATTTATATTGCACAACATAATTTTCATGTGCAATATTTCTATGTACATCTGTGTACTCTCTTCTGTATTTGTTGTATTTTTTTTTTTACATATAATTTCCATTTTAATATTTTTTTGCATATATGATTTTTAATATTGTTTTATATTTTTTAAATAAAGATT